>NC_132879.1:10342118-10564618 GCF_030463535.1 Salminus brasiliensis
AAATTTAGAAACACACTGAGATTAGGGTTGGGCAATATGGCAATATTTTATCAATCATGAAATTAAGGATATTGTAGGTGCTTAAAGAACACTGATTAATGGCACATTTCATCACAGACAGTGTAATTAGTGCTGTTGAATTAGATGCAGATTTTGAATGTGCTCAGTCTGTGAGAATAGTTTAACAGTAGTCTTAAATTATATTAATTTGCAGCGGCATCTGCTAAGGAATGGATATATGAGGCAGCAAGTGAACAGTCCGTTCTTAAAAGCAGGGAAAAATATAGCCAAATTGTGATGGCTAGACACATCTCTAGAGCATCTCTAAAACATCAGGCAGCTTTTGAAAGTCCCTACCAAAAGTGGTTCAAGAAAGGATCCACCTGTGATCCAGCGACACGGTCAAGGGCACCTTAGGCTTATGATGTGCGATCCATGGAGGCCCCACCTCACAATTTACTGGACTTAAAGGATCTGCTGCTGTTGTCCTGATGCCAGATACCACAGGAAACCTTCAGAGGTCTTGTTGTGGAGTCCATGCCTCATATACTCAGATGTGTTGTGGCAGTACAATGTGGGCCTACTCAACATGAAGCCAGTGGTTTTAATGCTATGGCTGATCTTCTGTATCTTATATTCATAACTTATATAACTACAAAAAGCTTTTTTTTATTATTAGTCAGCAAAGTTATGCAAACTGCGGTTGGTAAATAACATGTGACAGTTTTTTTGTATTGGATTTCAAGCTGTTTTACTTCTGTTAGGTTAAAGCTTAAGCTACTAACGGTGAGTCTACCCACTGAGAGTGGTTTCAGCCAGATCATTACTTCTTCTGTTATGCGAATATGTCTTAAGTGTCATGTTCATTTACATTGCGCTCAGCAGAGCAGACACACTCCCCCGCTGCTGGGCAGGGATTCAGACGGTTGCAGTGCAGTGTGTTAGACTTGGCCTGCAATGCCACTCATTATTAAGGTTAGATTACATACCAACCTATCTATCACGTCTATCTCCGGAAAATGAACCCCACATTCCTTCACTTCCAGACTGAAGAATGTGGACGGCCCAAGCTCCAGGCCTTTCCTTCTGCACTCACTCACACACACAGAGGGGTAATGTATAAAATATAACCTACTTTTGTAGTTTGCTTCAACTGTAACAATGTTCTCCAAGTTCTGCCAGTCTCAACCTCCTCCACTGTCATGAAAATGGCTCAGTAAGGAGCTCAGCCAAACATCTGAGCTGCTTCCTCTGTTTTCAGCTCTACAGTGTACTTTTAAAGTGGATTTGTGGATTTGAGGAAGCTGAGGCTTGGGCATCAGACCTGGACCTGACAACAGGGCAATGACCCCAAGCATACCTCCCTCCCAAGTCCACCAAAGCTTGATTTCAAAAGTCCTGGAAGATTTTGAAGTGGTCATCACGGTCACCTGACACCAGTAAGTCTTTGGTTGGGTTTGAAGAAGGAGGTTGCAGCAGCAAACCCAAGAGTGTTAGTGAACTGGAGGCCACTGCCCGTGAGGAATGAGCTAAGATTTCTCAGAAATGCTGCCAGATGCTGGGTGTCTGGCAATTACAGCAAAAGGGTCTCTATTAAGTACTAAAGGCGCTTGTCATGAAAGCGTTGAAAAGCGTGGAAATACTCCCATATTAGTCAAATGAACTTACATTGAATCTTAAATGGAAGGTAAATGTTAAAAAAGTTAATTTTAGAAAGATTGTTTTTTGCTTATCCTCCAAAGTGACCATTTTGGAGATACAGTGTTTGTGCTGACCTTCAGCAATATACAGTACGTGGGCTGAAATCTGAAGTTTTTCCATGATACTCATTTAAATGAAACTAGCCTTCATTAGAAATGACACATAGCTGTTACCAACCCCTCTCTCAATGACAACCCCAGATAAGGTCGAGCAGAAAGATGTGCAGTGAACTGGATTTTCTGGACTGCGACTGAACCGCTGGTTAACTCTGACCCCAACTTGACTCAAAATTACAAGTTATGCTCGGCTGTAGGATCTCAATAATAATCATGTATCGTCATGCTGAGACACAGCGTAGCATTACCCTTCCAGATGCCCATGTGGCAGAGGAACAGAGAATGTGAGCCGGGGTGCTTCTTGTTTTGCATCGGAGGCGAAGTTCGTGATACTGTGACTCTGCCACTTCACTTGCCATAAAGCTAATTAACAGGCTGAACACAAAGTGAGCTATTAAACCCCCATATTTTAACAAGCCTGGTGATTTACTTCTACATTTATGGCATTTGGCAGACGATCATGCAGAGAAGCTTATAATTTTATCATCTTGCAGAGGAAGGAGCATGGAGTCTTGCCTGAGGATTCTTATTGGTAAAACCTTATTGGTGTTATAGCCTGGCAAAGTGTTAGACCTATCATCAGGAGATTGCCCGCTTGATTCCTGGTGATGCCACAGTCATCAGTTACTGGGAGTCTTACAACTGGCCTCATGCTCTCTGGGTGGGTAGGATGGCCCTCCCTCTCCCCCACTGCAGAGCAATGCTAGTCATCGCAGGCATCTGTTAGCTGTCATAAGAGCGTTTAGCATTAGCGGTCAGTGTTCTTCTCCTAGCGCGTTCAGCTGTGCAGTGACGTTGTGTTAGCAGCAGCTGAGGAGATGTGGAGGAGCTTAATGTAACTCGGAGGAAGCTAACGCTAGCCTACACCCTCTTAGCACTGGTAACTTTGTGTGATGGGGGAGTCCTAGCTAGTTGCATGAAGACTCCAGAGGCAAGCTGGCAGGAAAGAAAACGTTAGCAATATGATAGAAAACAATGTATGTCAGTTAAAGCCTTTGGCATAGGCCCCATCGTTGACCCAGGCCTTGAAACATCTGGACCCTTGCAGATGCTGCCGTATATGGAAGGCAGGGCCAGCGCCAACCCTGTGGGCTACCTAGCAGAACTAAACTGGTGACGGTGGGGAGGAAAGAGGCAAACGACGAAACACCAGCATCTGTTAGTAGCAAAGAGGCGAGTAGAGGAGGTGGAAGCTGGTGATTGGTTGTCTCCTAGCAGAACATTTGCTGAAGCTGTTATTTCGGTGAGCTCCTTTGAGCAGCTTGCTACCCTGCTCTTCTGAAAACTGCTGAACTTTGTGGTAAAGATTTCTTCTGATATCTCTTAAATGAAGGTTATTTTTGTGTTGGCATTACTGCACAGTAGAACAGTGCACCACCTCTCCAGAGGCTGATCAATCCTCCTGCAGACCTTTTGCAGTCAAAACAGGGGGTTATTTGCCTAGTAATCTGATCAGCAGTTCTCTCAAAAGATTTTCTTGGTTTTCCAGACCTTAACTTGAGCTCCACCGTTCCTGTTAACTAATTTTTCTTATCATGAACTGGGGAACCAGGCACATGAAAACACTTTGAAAACACTCTGCTAAGCCTGCCTTTTAGCATCGTGGCTATCCTGCTCCAAACTTCCCAAGTAAGATAGGAACGGTGTATTGTGTCAGATTATGATTAGACGACTTGATGCATAAAGATTTTCATGGTGGAGAAATGTTTGGATGGTTGTTTTGCATGCACAGTGCATTATTCCACTACATCTTTACATAGAAATGAGTTGTTTGCTGCCTTATTAATGTTAAGAATGTTGGATATGGCACCTTTAATTACAAGAAAATGTTGTATATGGGGCCTTTAACATTGCTAATAGTGTAACCTTATTGAGTGAGTATGCTTTTTTTTTTTTTTTTTTTTTTTTTTTTTTTTTTGCCCCACCCGCTGGTCCCACGAGCCACAAGGCAATAATACTGCTCTCAAAATAAATCCGTTCAGCTCTGGGATTGCTTTGCTTCTTTGTGTGTGTGTGTGTGTGTGTGTGTGTGTGTTATTTTATCACGCTGAGTTTATTATGTCAGCTCATCTGCCGGAGTTGTTGCTGTGGAAGTTTGATGGTGAATAAAGTGCTGTATATTTTATTCTATAGGCCTAATCGCTGTGGTGATGTTGAGGGGGGGTGGGGGGCGCTCATGACAAGCACTCCATCTCCACACAGCTGAATACCAATGTGAAGTTTAATGAACAAGTCTGCAGGAGCTGAGTGTTTCTGCTCCAGCTTAATGAAGTGGGGAAGCAATAAACAGGTTATTGGGAGGGCCAGCTGTATTAAAAAATAAACACAGCTTCACATCACGCCCATATTGGCCATACAGAAAAACAACAAAAAAAACAGTAACGGTGCCATATGCAGGAGAACGCCTCTCATCCTCCTCAATATGTTCCTCTCTCTTTTTTTTTTTTTTTCTTTTGCAGCACTCTTGTCTTTTACTACATCGTCCTTCTTTTCATGTTATGGCAGCGCTAAAAGCCGCAGTGGTAAGTGACAGCTGGGAGAGCACACACAACCATCCATGAACTGATGTATCTTTGTTCTGCAGGTTTCCACAAGCATGGTTTTCCTTAAATACAGCCACTGAGAGATGCAAAAGAATACAAAAAATGAGTCATCCTGTGTGTTTAAGGGGTAGTAACCTCAGGCTCCTGCAGATGGCGTTGCATGAGAATGATTGGGCTATAAATATCTGCGGGGTGTGTGACGGGATTCATAGATTAAGAAGAGGTGGTGCAGTGCAGTGAGTGCCTGGTTGGATGAATGGAAAATGGTCGCCAAGCAGATGTTAATGACTGGCAAAAAGTGATTGCATTGCATTGTTAAGGAAGTAGCTGAATCTGCAGGTGTATGGAAGCATATGGTCATTCAGGTGTACCAGCAGTGGCAAAAATCCCATTCTACAGAAAAGTCCCTCTAGAAATGTGGCTGAAAAACGAAACGGATGGACAGGGATTTTACAGCTTGTGAATAAAAATTACTTCCAGGCAAAAATTGCTTTGAACAAATGCTAAGAACACTCCGCAGTAGAGAGGCGCTCAAGAGGCCTTTGATCAAGAATGATATGATTCCTGAAGACTGTAATTTAAAGATGACTATTTTTTTGTCCAGGGTCTCATTCATATATATATATATATATTTATACAGTGGGGGGAAAATTATTTAGTCAATTGTGCAAGTTCTCCCACTTAAAAAGATGAGAGAGACTGTAATTGACATCATAGGTAGACCACAACTATGAGAGACAAAATGAGAAAAAAAAAAAAGTAATTGGTCACCTACAAACAAGCAAGATTTCTGGCTGTCACAGACCTGTAACAACTTCTTTAAGAGGCTTCTCTGTCCTCCACTCATTACGTGTATTAATGGCACCTGTTTGAACTCGTTAACAGTATAAAAGACACCTGCCCACAACCTCAAACAGTCACACTCCAAACTCCACTATGGTGAAGACCAAAGAGCTGCTGAAGGACACCAGAAACAAAATTGTAGACCTGCAGCAGGCTGGGAAGACTGAATCTGCAATAGGCAAGCAGCTTGGTGTGAAGAAATCTACTGTGGGAGCAATAATCAGAAAATGGGAGACCCACAAGACCACTGCTAATCTCCCTCGATCAGGGGCTCCACACAAGATCTCAGCCCGTGGGGTCAAAATGATCACAAGAACATTTGGATGTTCCGGAAGAGTACTGGGAGAATGTCTTATGGTCAGATGAAACCAAAGTAGAACTGTTTGGTACAAACACAACTCATTGTTTGGAGGAGTGTGACTGCTGAGTTGCATCCAAAGAACACCATACCAACTGTGAAGCATGGGGGTGGCAACATCATGCTTTGGGGCTGTTTCTCTGCAAAGGGACTAGGACGACTGGTCCATGTACATAAAAGAATGAATGGGGCCATGTATTGTGAGACCTCCTTCCATCAGCAAGGGCATTGAAGATGAAACGTGGCTGGGTCTTTCAGCATGACAATGATCCCAAGCACAGGGAAACAGACCAAGCCAGGGCAACAAAGGAGTGGCTTCGTAAGAAGCATTTCAAGGTCCTGGAGTGGCATAGCCAGTCTCCAGATCTCAACCCCATAGAAAACCGTTGGAGGGAGTTGAAAGTCTGTGTTGCCCGCCGACAGCCCCAAAACATCACTGCTCTAGAGGAGATCTGCATGGAGGAATGGGCCAACATACCAGCAACGGTGTGTGCCAACCTTGTGAAGACTTGTGAATACTTACAGTTACTGACCAAATACTTATTTTCCACCATTATTTGCAAATAAAATCTTTAAAAATCAGACAATGTGATTTTCAGAACTTTATTTTCTCATTTTGTCTTGCATAGTTGAGGTCTACCTATAACGTCAATTACAGGCCTCTCTCATCTTTTTAAGTGGGAGAACTTGCACAATTGGTGACTGACTAAATCCTTTTTTCCCCCCACTGTATAAATATATATATATATATATATATATATATGAGAGAGAGCGAGAGCACTGCAGCTCTTTGGACTAAAACTAAACCAATAACTCTCAAAACAAGAAAAATAGAGAGAGCTGAGGGGTCGTAATACCAATTACACACGGAGAGGAAATTACTTTACAGGGAGAACACAGACAGTCATCTCAGAGCAGCAGCTGTGGCATACAGAGTGCATTAACACAAGCACAGCTCCTTCTGCTGAGAACCAGAGGAGGAAAACGCTCGATTAGGTGGCTACAGTAGTTAATACTGCTATTAAAGGACCAATACCACAGAAACACCCCAATTTTCCTCGCTCTGTGGAGAGTTTGATGTGGAGTATAAACAGTGCTAAAGCTCTCAGCCCGTTGCACCTAATATTCACGACCTGATAACATTTACTTTTGACCTTTCTGTTGAAATGAAGTTCTATACATAAGGCCAGACAGTGACGGAAGTGGACCCTTACTCCCTCGTTAGTATTGCTCTATGTTAGGAGGGACTGTTCAGTTAATAAGTAGCAAAAGAGAAACCTAATCCTACTGTTAACCCCTTAATGCAGCAAGGCTTATTAGTACTCATAACACTGAGGTGTATTGTTCAGTAACGGCAGGGACTTCTGTACAAACTGGTGGCAGTAGAGGTTTGTAAAAACAAAGCCCTAGGCTGTTTAAGGGTTAATGAATTACACTATGGAAAAATATCTGAAATTCACAGCATCCAGTGGCTCAGGGGTCGTCAAACGTTGTTGTCCTGCTGCCTGGTGCTTAGTAATGCCAGGCAGTCTGGTCACAGTCAGCTGATGTAGCGAGCTACAGCGTTTACTATAAATGACCAGTGCATTATGGGAGAGTAAAGTACCCGCAAAATCATGCTTTCCACTTTATGATTCAGACACTACGAGAAAAATGGTCAACTTACTCATTAGTGCCAGTAGTTTTGGTCACAGTCTTGTTGCCATGGTAGCGTATAGTGAATATTATTATTATTAAATTGACAATTTTACAATTAATATTAATTTAAGGCTGGTGTTTTAACAGCAGTGCTTTGTCATAAAGTGTGCAGGCTCAGCTGTAAATACACTATATGTCCAAATGTTTGTGGACACCCCTTCTGATGAATGCATTGAGCTACTTTAAGTTGCACCCATTGCTGACACAGATGTGCCAATGCACACACACACACACACACACAGTATGTCTAGTCCCTACAGAGAAGTACTGCCAATAGAATAGGACTCTCAGGAGCAGATAAACATGAACCTGTTGCCAGACATGGAAATCCGTATTGGGACACCTGCTCATTCGTTGTTTTCCTGAAATTGCCATTGCCGTGAGGATTTGATTGCATTCAGCGACAAGAGCTTTAGTAAGGTCAGAATGTTTAATGAGCAGCACTTCACCTCAAATCTCAACTCCCCAACTCATCCCAAAGTATTGGATGGAGCACCATCCGTCATTCCAGAGATCACTGTTCCACTGCTCCACAGCTCAGTGTTCTCCTCCTCTAGCCCACGCCTGACATTAGACATGGTGCCAATAGGTTCAGGTTTATCTGCTTCAGAGAGTCTACTGGCAGTACCTCTCTACAGGGACCAGGTGACCAGTGTGTGTGTGTGTGCATCTGCACATCTGTGTGCAACATCTGTGGGTGCTACTGAAAGTAACTGAATGCATTCATTAGAGGGCTGTCCACAAACATTTGGACATATCGTGTATCTCAGTCTTAAATGCACAGTAACAGTATCAGGCTGTTTATGAAAGGGATCAGGAGAGAGGTTTTTGGACGCTCAGGCTGTGCCTCCTCTGAACAGACGTGCAGCACCGCTGATGTGCAGGAAGGGAGACTGGGGACTGAGACGCTGTCTCTGAAGCGCTGTTGTTCGCTCCCGGGCACCGAGGCCTACAGCTGAAGGATTTATTTAGACCTGTTTATGAGAGTAGCAAATGATCCCAGTGTTCCTCCTACGCACCCGGTGACCGCTCCGCACTGTGAGAAGCAGACTGTGTCGGTCAGCCCTGTCACGCTGCCCTTAGTCACTGTCTGTGTCCCTGCTGTCAACAAGCTTCACAACCATCAAGACCTTTACCAGCTGAATGATGAACACACACGGGGGGAGAGTGAAGAGATGAAGAGACAGAGAGTAAGAGAGGCAGAGGGAGAGGAGAGGAGAGATAGAGAGAGGAAGAGAGAAGAGGAAAGATAGAGAGAGGAAGAGAGGAGAGGAAAGATAGAGAGAGGGAGAGGAGAGATAGAGAGAGGAAGAGAGAAGAGGAAAGATAGAGAGAGGAAGAGAGAAGAGGAAACAGAGAGAGGAAGAGAGGAGAGGAAAGATAGAGAGAGGGAGAGGAGAGATAGAGAGAGGAAGAGAGAAGAGGAAAGATAGAGAGAGGAAGAGAGGAGAGGAAAGATAGAGAGAGGGAGAGGAGAGATAGAGAGAGGAAGAGCGAAGAGGAAAGATAGAGAGAGGAAGAGAGAAGAGGAGAGATAGAGAGGAAGAGAGGAGAGGAAAGATAGAGAGAGGAAGAGAGGAGAGGAGAGATAGAGAGAGGAAGAGAGGAGGGGAGAGAGAAGAGGAGAGATAGAGAGAGGAGAGGAGAGATAGAGAGAGGAAGAGAGAAGAGGAGAGATAGAGAGACGAAGAGAGAAGAGGAGAGAGAGGGAGAGAGAAGAGGAAAGATAGAGAGAGAAGAGATGAGATAGAGAGAGGAAGAGAGGAGAGGAAAGATAGAGAGAGAGAAAGAAGAGGAGAGATAGAGAGAGAAGAGGAGAGATAGAGAGAGGAAGAGAGGAGAGGAAAGATAGAGAGAAAGAAGAGGAGAGAGAGAGAAGAGGAGAGATAGAGAGAGGAAGAGAGGAGAGGAAAGATAGAGAGAGAGAAAGAAGAGGAGAGAGAGAGAAGAGGAGAGATAGAGAGAGGAAGAGAGAAGAGGAGAGAAGGAGAGAGAGAGAGAGAGAGAATACCGCATGTTGTGAATAATTCCTTCTCATGATGATCACAGGAACATGTGTGTCTGCTGAATAAATCCGCTCTCCGACTTCTAGTCTGAGTGTGTGTGTGTGTGTGTGTGTGTGTGTGTGCGTGCGCGTGTGTGTGTGCGCGTGCGCGTGCGCGTGTGTGTCCGCACACTGTCTGGCTGGAGGCTACGGGAAGCATAGCAGCATGAAAGCAGGAGAAATGCATGCCATGATGACATCACCATAACCCACTGAGTCATTCACGTCGCTTCCCGTGGAGACGGCACTGCCATCAGCACTGTCCCCCTCAGCACGGTGCCGTGGCAGCACAGCACCCATATTCCACATTTACTGATTGCTGGTTATTTGTCCACGTATCATGTCTGTGTGGTCTTATGAACCAAGAACAGCCAAATGCTGCATGTACACAAACTACACATAACATGGCTTCTGTCTCAGGAATGCTCCCATGCTGATGCATTGGTCCTCATTGGCCTAATTAGTGCCTGTACCCTGAGAATTGCCATTTGTAGCTATATTGCATTTGTACATTCATTCTTCAGTCTTAAAAGAAAATTGTACACTCAAAAATGTAGGGTCCTTTCTGAAATAATCACTGGGTCAGAACTTACACACACACTCCACTTAGATTATTAAATTAGTGGTGCTAAAAAGTTCCAAAATGTCTTTTAACTTGTCCAGGCCAATGCCTCCTAAAGTCCTGCTAGTGATCATGATGGACTACAGCCCCATTAAAAGGGTTTATTTGACATCACTCATTGCACCGATCACTGCACAGTACAATGGGAAAGTCCAAGGAGCTCAGTGCAGATCTGAGAAGGACGGTTGGAGATTTAAGTGTAAAAGTCAATGACAACAGCAGATTCCAAGATCAACAGTTCAGGCTATGGATATTGCTAGGAGATGAAGCCTCTTTGACAAGGTCTAGAAGAAGACCCAAACTGTTGCCCTCAGCATGAAATTGGTTTGGATGGTCAGAAACAACCGATGAACCACCAAAAAACAGGTCTGCTGCAACACCAGCTCCCAGATATCATACAAATATGGGGCCTGTATGGTTACCCCAACTGGGTCCATGTGTTTTATGTTGGCCCCACATATAGGTGCCCACCAGGGTGTCAGTGATACCAAAAAAATCTCCCTGAATTTCCCACTAGAAATTACTTGAGGGGGTATTTACTTGTATTTACTATAATTCTGATCGCACATGAACAGAGCGTAGTATCGAATGGTTTGAGACGGTCTGGAGGAATGCAACCACACACCACTCCCCTGTCGGCCAGACGACTACACTCTCTTTTGGGTGCCTAAAAGTCCATCAATAAAAAAAAAACAGTTTATGCTTTTCTGTCTTTCTACTTCCCAAAAAGAGCAAAGGACAGCAAAAGGAGAGGTCTGTGGCTTCAAGCCATCCCTGGCCATTTAGTACATGTACATCTGTGGTACATCTGAACACTTCATCACAGGTCAGTTAAGGATGCTAAAGTCAACAGTTCTAATGGTAAAAGTGACTGAAAGGACAGAACATGGAATGTAGTGAAAGGCCTAAATGCTGCATGCCATTATAATGCCATGATAATAAAACTATGGGGAATTAAAGTGTCGCTGATTAAATCAGTGAATAAATATGAAAATGTTCAGTACGGCATACTAGGTGGGGACGTTTGTCCACTTTGTCTGCAGGGACACTCATCAGCCCCTATTTCTTTCATTATTTTCTATATGACGATGTTTACCAACAACAACATAATATAACTGTTTGCCTGGCTGACCATAAGTTTTAGATCCCAACAGCTATAAATCAGCAGGAAAGGCTTCTTTAATGCCTCTACATTCTCACTAAGTTGTGGACAGTAAGTCCATACATTGTTAAAGTGTGTCTTTTTGGGGGTTTTTAATGAGGTGATCTGTGAGTGTGTGAGAGAGAGAGTGAGAGAGTCTGTCTAATATCTAGTATCTCTCTCAACCATTCTGTGTTTCTCTCTCTCTCTGTTTTTATTGCACTGGCTTTGTGCTTCAGCAGTGAAGTGTGTTGGGCCTTATTTGTGTGTGTCTGTGTTTAATAAAGCTCTTCCTCCAGGACAGTAGTGGTGCTGTGTATTTACCGCCAGTCACATCTGAGCGACTGCATTCACCCAAAGAGGGGCGGGGGCATTACGTAAGGGCAAAGTACCCGGAAAGCTTTGCTCTCATCCATGATAGTATGACAAAGGTGGAGACCACCCAACTCTAACTTCAACCCTTGTTGAAGGCCTCTGTCGCCTCCGGCTGATCGAAAGGGAGTCGGGTTCAGATCTCCGACCCTGGAGTGGTGTAGATAGGTGCCGCAAGCCCCACTTTGCACACCGGCCAGAGCGACCCAGCCCTTAGATCCAATCCTTATCCCAAAGTTAGGGATCTGATTTGCAGACTTACCTTACCTACATTGCTTCAACATGCCAGAGGCTGTTCACCTTGGAGACCTGCTGAGGGTATGGGTGCGGCCCGGCGCAAGACTTAAACCTTCTCCCCCCAGATTTTCCAGGGTCCTGTCATTTTGGACTTTCCAACTCTTGAGGCTAAGAGCTATGTGGATAGTGCTTAAAAGTCAAGTCCAGAAACCCAACCAAACTAACTCCAAACTACCAAAAGCATCTGGCCAAGTATGAGGTGTGATATAGGTATATGTTTGACCTTCTTTCTCTAGTTTTGACCCTTTGTTGATTTCAGAATCCCCCTCAAGTCTTGGTTTTCCTATTAAAGAGGTATGTTGTTCTCATTCAGCCCCAGAAGAGCAGTTCAAAGAAAGCATTGAAATCCCAATATTGCCATACATGACATTCATGCCCATGATGAGTGTATGTAAACTTCCCACCACAACTGTATATGACAATAAGCTCTGTTCTGATTGGCTGCACTGAACTGCACCTCATTCAAAAAGCTGTCCAGGCTAAAACACACAGAACAGCTTTGGACTGAAGTATTCAGCTACTTCCAAACACATGGATCCTTTTAGAAAGCTGCAAAGCGTATGACATCACAACCATGACTAATTAAAAATGGCCTGTTTTAGCGGCTTAGCTTCCATATATAGACTGCACCAGAGACATTATACAGAAAAATACAGTTTACTGGTTGAAAGATGAATGAGCATAGCTCATAACGCGAGACGGAGGAGCCACCTTGCCTGTTGTAGTGATATTCTCCCATCTAGAAGCAACAACAACCTGAGAAAACACATTTCTGTGCTTCATCTTGGACAAACGATACAAACTGCTTATGCTGTTCCTGACCCAAAGCCAAGCTAACTTGATTTACTCTCACTTTCACACACTGGGTTTAGCTCAAACACAGACATTTGAAGCTTGTAAGACATTGTAAGCTGTCAGCTGTAGTCTGTGTGGTGTGTCTGAGTGCCAAATTTCACAGGAGATGAGAGGCGAATGTGAGCTGACTGAAGGCCATCATCATCAATTGGCGCCAGTTGGTCTTATTTAGCTTGGTGTTTTTGGGCTCTAATGCCCAGAAGCAACAGCAAACTGGATATTTCTTTCTTTCCTTTTTTTTTAAGTGGAGCGATGCCGGGAAACTCTGCTGCCGCCGCAGTCAGAGGGACGTTCTATCAAGTTTCCCAAATTTCTGCTGCCAGCCTCTGCATTTGACCTAGCATTAGCTGTTAATCTATTTAGCTTTACATCCATATTCTCCAGACGTTGCCGTTGTGTTGATCCTCTAAAGGCTTGTCTGGGTGTATGTACACTATGGGTGTGCAACTATAATAAGTCAAGACCTTCACGCCAAACAGTTTTGGGGTTTCAGGGTTTTGAAATTGGCCTGTTTTAAGCTCTGTTTTGGTTGTTCCTTAGATTTTCTGTTGCAGGAGAAACTACAGAGTTTGAGGTTCACGGTTTGATACTTCCATGTACTGAAATTGAATTATTCAGCTATGCCCAGATAAATACAGCTATCCATTCTAGGACACCTTTAAATGAAACCCCTTAGTGTAAAACACTTTTAGGACACAACAGCAAACACAATCCCCCCACACATCTCAGCTATGTTAGCAGTGTAATGGCAACACAGGCTGTTTCCCAGTTTCCCAAATTCAATTCAATTCAGATTTATTCATATAGCATTTATCACAACAAACGTTGTCACAAAGCAGCTTTACAGAGATCCAGGTCTGAGCCTCTTTTGAGCAATCCAGTGGCAACAGTGGCAAGGAAAAACTCCCTTAGATCGAGCGGATATAACCTTGAGAGGAACCAAGACTCAAAAGGGGAACCCATCCTCCTCTGGACGAAGACATAGAAGACATTCTGACTGCAGTAAGTATTGCACATCTACAAGATCTGCTGAATTTAGTAAGAGGACTGTGCTAATATATATGCGTGAGCCATGTGCACGACCCCCTGATGGCTTTCTGACATTCCTTGTGGCTCAGGAGCATAGCACATGCTTTTCTGTGCTCCAGTGGGCTCAGGCCCATGGCGCAGTCCTACATAGTGACAGCGTATTTAGTGCATTCTTCCCACTGCAGGACAGAGTGTGAGGTTGGAAAACGAGGGTATACTACTCGTTGTGCCGAATTCTGACTCCCACCTAGAATCTGATTTCAATTCGAGCACTTCAGCAGTTATATTAGTAGTTTTCCTGACAAGGTAAGGAAACTTAATGGCTCTAATAATCTTTAGAACTGAACAACATCTGAAAAACCATGTCCTGCACCAAGAATCGAACCCAAAACCCTTCTGGTCGTTAAATGAAATGTGACTAATGCTCTGGGTGTTGTTCTTGTGTTTACTGGGAAGGAAAAGTCAAGAATATGTAAAAGGGAGTTGGATTCTGGAGAACTGGAGAATTTGTGGCACTTTTTCTTGTTTATTTTATTGCCTCAAAAGTCGGAACCATCCAAAACTTTCATACCTGCTGCTTTGGTTCACACCTAGGTGAAACGTCAACAAGATAGGGGTTAAAGCACCTCCAAGGTCTATTTACACCAAGGACGTAGTAGAACCTAATTTCCCTCCTCCTCACGAGTATTCAGTAGCGAGGGAAGCTATAGTTCTCAGTGTTTTGTAGACATGAGCAGACTAGGATGCACCTAGACAAACTAAACCGGCTACATAAAGTGGATGTAAAGTTCTCACAGTCATTCCCCACCCTCCAGCTCTGCTCCACCACATTTCTTTAACCTCTGCGTTTTTATAGTCAGCAAGTTGCTGCTTGTCATTCAAGCTTTTGTTCATTTGTTTGGTCTGCAAGTACAATAACAGAGCTCTGATAGGTCACATCCATACAGCACAGAAAATAGAGCAGGCTTAGATTACAAGATGTAGGTGGTGTGGCAGGAAATGTTATTTTATATATTATATCTATATATAATATATATGTTATATTATTATTATTATTATTACCATCTCTGCAGTGATTATATTAGTTATATTCTACTGTGATGTATCAGCGAAACTGAGCAGTAAATGTGGTGTTATGTGGTGGTACACTGACTTTTATCAAGGTTTCTCCTTGCCACTGTCGTCTTGTTCAGCGGGAGTCTTTATATATTTTAATGTTTTGTCATCTGATTGGATTTCTGTAAAGCTGCTTTGGGAAAACTCCAGTTATTATATTTGATTTTTGACTGACATCAGATATCATCAGATCTGATATCAGACATGTCTTGAAAGAATGGACTGAATCTGAAGTGATTAGGTCAATTGTTTTTCTCCCCTAACCAGGATTACATGGCTTACAGGTGTGTTGATTATAACGTGATCCTACACTGCCATCAAGTCCTCCTCTGAAGATTTTACAGATTTTGAAGCTTGTAAATACGATATGATTTGTGTTGAAGTGATTGTGGGTGGATACAACAGGAATGTCCAGGCAGAATGCTATTTTTGTTCACTTTTGATGAAAATTGAAAGTACATTTATTTACATTTATTCTTATCTAAGTGACTCACATCTGAATCAGGTTACACAGGTAGGAGAATGTGGAGTTGGTGAGTCTTACCCAGGGACTGTAATAGTAGATGTAGTGTGATGGGTTTGTCCAGCTGGGGGAATCGAACCCTGGTCTTCCAAAAACTGCAAAAGCACAAAGAGCAGCATTGGATGAGCCATATTTATTATCAGTCAAAATTTTACTGACAACCCGGGAAGTCTGGGCTCACTGAAAAATCCAGCTTTCCCTCTGGTAAATAAAACATTGTGGTGGAGTTCATGCATCTCGTAAATGCAATATATTTACCAAATGACTAGAAGGCGGCATTAGTCTACAGAACAGACTGTAGAAACGAGCTCAGCTTCAATATCAATCAGTACAACTTTCAGTAAATATTGTAATTTATTCTGTGGAAAAGGAGATTTTTGGTAAAAAAGAGTTTTCTTAAGTAAGGAGGCCCTCGAAGGAGCAGTTACTTGTATTCTCTGTGGCCCTGTATGTATTTTTCTACCTTACGTTTGTGACTGAAAATGCAGAACATGTAAAATGACACATGTTCAGTGTTGGCTATTCCCAAGCTAACGGCAATGCTAATGGCAATGCTAATTACACACCACATTCTCTTAAAGGAAGGGTTCAGAGAAATATCTCTGTGTAATAATGTGCAGGTTTTACACACAGCCCCACGTCTCCAAATGTTGCCTCTCAATACTAGAGCTATGAGGCTAATATAGCTGACCAACACTAGAAGTCGATAGTCACCCAAAGCTGTCCTGTAAAGACGTACTCCTGCAGTTCTCTCAACCTGCCGAACTGGCCTTGAGGCACCGCGGTCACTGTAAGAACCCCCCTTGTATTTTCTCATTTTTAAACAGGGAGCCTCTAGATCTAGAAACAGTTCATGTTCTATGGGGTAAATTGTAGCACACAGGAAGGGATGTCAGAACTGTAGATTTGACTGATGTAGAGCTGAGTCTACATGGTTGGTGAAGTAGAGGCTAAACATGGGTGTTTATCCAGAGTTCCCACAGTGCGTGTAGGGTGAACACATAACAACATGGGGAAATGGTGATAGACATTGTGCCTATAGGATAACACTGTGTCTGGCACTGCTAAAACTGATGAATTGATGAGTGAGTGGGCCTTTTTTATGTGATTATTTGATGAGGATCTTTTTGAGCACATAGACTAACCTGTTACCTTCACTAAAACCTTCATCAACATTCATTGTTAATATGTTAATATAGGTTCTTGCCTATAGACCTGTATAGATTGGTTTGGTCTTCCAACTGAGCACATGAACAAAAAAGCCTTTTTTGCAGAGTTTTTTGGTTAGGCAAAGATATTTGGAGGAGTAAAGGTGAGGCATTCAACCCGAGGAACACTGCTCCAGCTGTTAAGCATGGTGATGGTAGTCTCTTCATCTTTCATATGAACAGTTTTGGGAGATTGAGGTAATATAACTAAACACATACAGCTGAAGAAATCAGAAAGCATTATAGCAACACTACAGTTTTCCACAGAACACAGAGACAAAGACCTGGACATCTGGAACAACGTGCTTTGGACAGATGAATCGTGAGTCTCGCTCTGTGCACACTTTCCATGAAAACAAGCATGTGTGTCTCTTTCTGAGGGTAGGTGCTATAATTCCACATCAGATGTGCCAGGAGCTAGAGCAAGAACATTTGATAAATAGAGAGATTGTGTTGAAGAGAACCTTATGTTTATGAACTCTTTGGAGCTTAAAACAATGAAAATAAAGAGGTAATTACTGGAGAAACTGGAGGATTCCTCATTTTACTATGGTGAAGGTTAGGATTACAGTAAGTGTTAAGATTAGGTTTATGTGTTGATTAAGGTGTAAATCAGGCTATCATATTTTAGTTATTGATTATTATTATTATTATTATTATTATTATAAAAACTATATTATCAGAATATATATTTGTAATAATATAAACTACTATATAAAGTATTATTATAAATACCTTTAAATAAATAACTAGGCTATTATTATTATTATTTGTTTTGAATCCTTTCATTTACTTGTTACATATTTTAGCTTTTATATATATTATATTATATTCCTTTTATATTAAATGATCATATTAATTGCTTTTGGTTTTATTTCAAACCTTCTAATGAAATCTTAATTATTTAACTGTTTGTTTATTTTTTATGTTTTGTTTGGATGAATTCACTGTTAGTTTGTTTATGTAGTTTCTAATTTGAATTGAACCTGATTAAACTCATTTTTTTCAAAGGTTGTGAAGGCTCAGCTGCACTGAAAATTAGGGCCCCCCTTAACGTACTTCTGAGTGAAGGTTAGGTTTAGGTGTAGATTTAGAGAGTAAAATTACATTTGACAGTTTTGTCATTTCTGCTTGGTTACAGTAATGTTGGATTTGGCATCTAACCATGTTCTCATCATCTGCACCTGACTTTAATTTTAGACATTTGAAGTAGTAATAAATGTGGGGTGTTCTAACTTTTTCTTTACAAGAACACGGTCTTTCCATTCATTCCATTTTATACATGATGTTAAAGACATTTCTTCAGTTGTGTGTTTAGTGTATTACCTCCATCTCTCAATACTGCTCAAGTGAAGATCAAATGTCCAGAGGTTTAATGATATATATAGGGTGTCATTTTCTTTTTTACATGGCTGTACATTACAGATATTCTGTGGTAAAACTGCTCATTCAAACAGTACATCAGTACGACAGCAGCCTGTGGAAAACAGTGCCGTCTTTGGTTGCTGCTGCTGCTGCTTTTGATGCTTCAAAGTGTGTTTTTTTACAGTCAGAGCAGAGCGGCGGCCGCTGGGTGATTACTGGAGGCTCTGGCTGCATCCTTAGCTAGCGCTGAGGGCCACATGCCTCGGATTAGAGCGGCACCCTCACTGCACACTAATAAGGGCCTTAACAAAATCTGGGCTGCGTCCCAAACAAACACACAAACTAAGACTGAGAAGTGAAGTCAAATGGAGAAGAGTGGAATTAATACCAGTTCTGCAGTGTGTGTGTGTGTGTGTGTGTGTGTGTGTGTGTAATGAAACCAGAGTTAAATTTTCTTTTGTGTATAATCCAGTGGTTAAAAATGCTTGTCATTTCTAAGACATAGTCCTACTACACTTGTTTGTAAGAAGTTCTGTGTTTTTTCATATCAGTGATTTAGAAAGTGTACACTTGAATGGGTTCAAAAAAAGTACAGAAGCTGTCTGAAGAGCTCGATGCCTCTAAAAGCTCCATCACGTAAAGTTATTACATAGATTTTGTTATGAATACACTGCTTTTACTATATTTTTTTAAATTTTTTGGCCTGATTGTATTTTTAATAATGATTTTTTAAACTTTACTCCATTCTTCTACTCAATTTGGACAGCCAATTACCCAATTATCCAATCCCCATTCCTGTGAACTCCCCTATCATTAGCAATGCGCCCAAAACTAGGAGCGTGAGGACCAACACGTGTCTCCTCCGACACATGTGAGGCCAGCCCCCACCTTTTTAGCGAACTGCCTTCACTAGGTAGCCAGTGATCAACAACCAACACTACACTAGGAGTGATGTAAAGAGGAAGTGCCACCAACCCACATCTGAAAGAGCAAGGCCATCATTTAAAGCCATTCATGGTGGAGGGATACACGCAGGGTTAGTTCTGTTTAGATTTGCCACTATTTGACGTTACATATGTGCCTCAGATGTCACATGCTGGTGGTAGGTTCACTGGTGGATTTGAACAGTAAATAATAGAAATGCCCCAGTGAGATTTATTACCCCGGATCTGATCCGAGTACCTTAACGCTGATTGTCTGCTGATACTGATACGACCTGATCTTTGTGCTTCTATTAATTATACAGGTTCCTAGAAAGGGTAAGGTGTGATGTTCATTAAAGAAATAAACTCCTTTATTTTGTATTTTGACTTTTTGAAAACGACTAGTGTTAATCTGATAAATGCAGTCTGACTCACCTCCCTGACCAATCAGCTCCCAGCTCCTTTAAAACCCTGCACCCAAATCACTTTGTGTGTGTGAGAGTAGTGGTACATCATCTGAACCGATGACTGCAGAAGAACGTGAACAGTGCAACGGCTCTTTTTTTTGTTTTCCCTCATTACCTTAGCCAATAAGATGCTAACGTGGCTAGCAGTGGGTGAAGTGGTGGGAACGTGTTTGCATTGCCTCATTTGTAAAATGCTAACTATACTTTTCAAGCATTTACCTCAACTCAGATCAGTGTAAATCACTGTGTAGCTCCACCCATCCCCATATGTTTCAACAACAAAACAGCCCTATTTTTTATTCCCCTCCAGAAGTGATCAGTGGTCAAAACCTTACTCTGCAATATCATAAGAAGGCAGAGGTACACTTGAGTATGAAGTGATTGACAGCCTGGTCTGGAAGAGACCGTCTGTGGGACCTTTCTAAAGGTAATGGTGCACGTATTTGTCACTGTACAGCGAAATGTGTCCTCCACATTTAACCCATCTGTCGGAGTGCACACACACACACACAAACTAGTGAACTAGGGGCAGTGAGTACACATACACACACACACACACCCAGAGCGGTGGGCAGCTAACTCCAGTGCCCGGGGAGCAGAGAGGGTAACGGGCCCAACAGTGGCCAACAGTGGCAGCTTGCCGAGCCCGGGAATCGAACCCACAATAGCCATCAATAGCCCGGCACGCTAACCGTCTCAGCCACCACTGCCACCACTTCATTACATGAAGTAGCTGAGTTGTATTTGAGATGTTAGGCGGCCGGCTCGTTACTCATCAGCTGACCATGTCCTTTAAGAGCACACTGTAAATGCTAAAGGTGCTACAAAGGTCTTCTTCAAGCGATGCCATAGGAGAACCACCGTCAGTTCCTTAAGGACCATGTTGGTACAGGGGCTGTGTGGGGTTTTAAGAGAGTTGGTATAAAGTATGGTCAGAAAACTGGCCTTTAAGGTCAGTCACACAGTTTCCTCCTGTATTGCCTTAAACACCAGGTTCTTTGGTTGACAATTTACAAATCGAACAGTTTTATAAA
The DNA here is from genome assembly GCF_030463535.1 of Salminus brasiliensis. Taxonomy (NCBI): domain Eukaryota; kingdom Metazoa; phylum Chordata; class Actinopteri; order Characiformes; family Bryconidae; genus Salminus; species Salminus brasiliensis. The sequence continues at coordinate 10,362,374 of NC_132879.1, forward strand.
GGAACGTCGACACGCCTCTTTGATTTGATGCTGTGAGTGATGCTTCTTGGCATGGATCTGCCTGGTTTTTACCCAGCAGGCCACAAGCCTTAGCATAGCGAACATACAGAGTAGTAGTTCAGCCATCAAGTGTAATTTTGTTCTTCTGTAAAGACAAAAATCCTAAGAGATGAAGAACATTTACTGGAAGAAATTATGGACATGGAAATGTCAGCTTTTCAACTCTCCGCCCTGGAGCTGCATTTAGCCCTCTCCCAAGCCAGTGATGGAGGGAAGACTGTGAGGCCGAAATAAAACTGGCGTTAAACGCTCTTTAAGCGCCGCCCGTCCGCATTGTTATGAGCAATTTTAGCTCTGACATTTAACGTAAGCCGCCTTGCCTGTGCTGGTGTCTGTAGGACAAATGTAATATTTGACATCATTTCTCATGCACAGATAAGACTCTCAGTCAATGACTTATCAGCTGTGGCCCGCTCTCTCCGCTAGCTTGCCTCAGGCATCCGCCCCTATTAGGTTCATCTGCCGCACAACCCCATTCTGTGGAGAGAGTCGCCGGGGAGCTGTTCTATTTTATTCCACGGTCCACAGGGGAGATGGACTGAGAAGTAGGTGAGGGAGACTGTCGGGGCTCTCGGCGCAGTGATGAAACCCAAAGCAAACCCACCCGTACGTGAGTCATTATTGTGGAGAAATTTCTTTAAACTGTCGTTCACTTCTCCCGCTGCCATTTCTACACTCCCCTGCTGCGCTCTGATGTCTCCCCTGCCTCCACTCTCCCTACCGCTTTAGATTAAAATCCATCAGCGCGTACAGCCACAGCGTTTGATTAGATTTTGGATACAAATACAGATAGCTGATGCACTGAAACAGCGGTGTTCTAGTCTCAGGCCTAAAGGCTAGTGTTCTCCCCAGAACTGATACAGCTACTATTAGCCTGCTGTTACTACTACCACTACTACAACCGAGCACTACTAGCTTTACACTAGGGCAGTGGTGGCCTAGTGGTTAGCCATGTAGTGCTGCGTTATTAAACACATGGTTGTGGGTTCGGTACCCAGGGCCCACCTAGCTGGCAATGTTGGAAGGCCTGAGAAAGGCTCTTAACCCTCTCTTCTCCAGGGGTGGTGTAGCATGGCTGATCCTGTGCTCTGATATGTGAGGAGATGAAGTTTGTGGTACTTTGTGGTCTTCTTTCCTCTTTTTTTTTTAAAGACAGGTTCAAGGAAATAATTCTCCATAGAATCATAACAAAGAACCACTGAGGGCATGAAGTAAAGCTCTTCTAGATAGTTTTATATATGGAAGCATTAAAATGGTTCTAAATAGTACCAAAAAGGGTTCCACTACTGAGTCAAAGAACCCATTTTCAGTACAGTGTAGAACTATTCGTGACATACTAGCATTATTATCAGTGTCGTAGTCACTTATTAGAGATGACCATGGTCATGCTGGCCAACAAGATTCAGGTGGTCAGGTTGGTTATGCTGGTTGACCATTAGAGGCGATTCTAAGTCAAGGACGATCTGGACACATCAAGTCCAACTAATCCAGATGAAAAACAAATACAGACATACGGTTGAATTAAAGTGGTGCAAATCCGTGTTTTTTTGTCATATGAAACACAGATGTGTGATCTGTGTGGCAGTGTGAACGGCAAAATACACTGAATCTTTTCACTGAACATTTTCAGTTCTGATTCGGTGCAGCAATGCCACTCTAGATCAGAACTCATGCACCTTTTTTACGTTAATCCAACCAAAACGGACGATAATAGTGAGGAAGGTTTTCAGTGACGGGATACCGAGGTAACAGACCTCAGAAATAATGGGGGAGGCATTTCTGTTCAAACACAATTAGAAGGCACATATCGCAATCACTATGTGTTTAAAGACATTTCCTTTAATGCGAAGCTGCAGCATTAAAAGTGTGAACAGCCTAAAAAACATCTGATTTTGGTGAGAAAATTGGATTTGGGCTACTTGACCTGCTGTGCAAACGTAGCCTTAAGGCTGGTTTATGCTCAGTGTTAAATCTCGAGACAAAGACAAGGCTGAGTGAAGATACTGAAAGGACGAATACCATTGAATTAAAGACCAAGCCCATACATTGACTTGAGTACTTCAACACTAATCACTACTACAGTAATTCTACACAGACAGTTCACTCATATTACTTTAAAGAATGTATTGCGTTTTAGCCATCATCAGCCGGAGCCTGAGAGAGCACAATTGGCCATGCTCTCTCTGGGTGGTAGATGTCGCTTTCTCCCCTCATCATGTGATGATCACCACTGTGATGCTGGGTGGCACAGGCGTCAGAGCTGGGGATCCGGCGCCTTCCTCTGAGCACTTTGGCTTACTTTATTATTATTATTAAGTATTTTGGATGATTTATTTTGGTCCACTCATCACAAAATGTTTAAACATCTGACTGAAACAAACAACTTAGACCAGCATGAATCATATCTTCATCTAAAATAGTGTAAACTGGTTTATGCTGGTCTGGTGCTGGTCTGGTTTGCTGGTGTATGCTGGTTTTGCCAGCAGGGCAGTGTAAAGGGCAGCTGCCTTTTTTAGCTGATGTAAGGTTAAAAAAAATTGAGTATTTGAGGAGATTTTATAATGTCTGTGAGAATATCTAAGATTTAGCTTGTAATTAATACTAATAGCATCAAATTAAATCAAATGTATTTGTATGGCGCTTTTTACAACTGGTGTTGTCACAAAACAGCTTTTTACAATCAGTAATTAATAAAAAGACAAGAAATCAACAACATAAGAAGACAGGAAACCTAAGACCCCCGGTGAGCAAGCCAAAGGTGACAGTGGCAAGGAAAAACTCCCTCAGAGCTGGAGGAAGAAACCTTGGTAGGAACCAAGACTCACAAGGGGGACCCGACCCGACCCGACCAATCCTCCTCTGATCAAAACTATTTATAAATTACTGCTGAAAGTCACTGAACCACCACATAAGAGTGTTCTACAGCTCAGGTGTGCAACATAACCATATAATAATAGTTACAATAATCATGGTATAATATAAAAAATAGTAAAACACCACACAGGAACACACCTGCACACTCATTTAGCTACAGAAAGAAAGATTCAGGTGACACAGCGACGCAGCATCCTAACCAGAAGGCTGATTAGTTTCTACATTATTAATCCACTTAAACAGAGATCGCTCTCCTCATAACTCAAGCATGGCTAGTCCAGGAGCTGGTGTGCGGCTTGCCGAAGCTCCTCAGTCAGACTTGGTGTTTGGACCATTTGCTGGCTCCCTACTTTCAGTACTCGGCTACTGGCCAACCCGACATTATTCTAACAATCATTTTTAACTATGTAACAGTGATATCAGGGGAGAATGGTGATATATGGAGCGAAGGAGGGCAAACCTACCCACCCAAAGAGAGTGAGACCAATTGTGCTTTTAAACTTCCAGTCTCAGCATCAATGGGACACATATTATTTTCTAGTTTTGTTTTATTGACACATTGCTCTCACCCCAAAATAACAGATTTCCCACCACAGTAACCATTTCAATTTAGTTTTTCGACAGCCCCCAAAGACAAGGAGAGTTTCTACTGGAGCCCACTGCTCTGAACTGACAAGCACTGAGGAAAGAAAATCCAAGTGCTTCTCTTTTCCCCCTGTAAACACTGCACTGCAACGACCCTCTAACCTCCAACCTCACCACAACGAGTTCATAACGGAGGGAAATGTGACGACAATGACACAATTCTCAGTGAATTTTACAAAAGCTTTCATAAAGATCTGTCTCTCGTCTGTTTCGTGTGATGAGGTGGACAATTTATGCTTAATGAAGCATGTAAGGGATGGAGAAGACAACAAATGATCAGATTTGAATAAAAGCAAAACTTACCAGCCCTCGCTCATAAAGTCACTCAGTGTGACAGAACATTATTATTATTATTATTATTATTATTATTATGGTGGGAGAATTATTACTTGTTTCATGAATGAATGTTTTTATATTAAATTAAAATTGTTGGGGCCCTATTTTAGCAATCTTTAGGCGAGCCGCCAGTCGCGCACCACAAAGCTTGATTCAGGGCGTATCGGTGTGTCTTTTAATCTATTAAAAGACATTAAAAAGTCTATTAATGAATAGTCATCTTGAAACTGGCTGTATCTACTGAATCCTGACTTTGCATACTTTTACTAAGTAGTACTACTACCACCAACAATAAGAGTGATGCTACTACAAGTGATGATGAATTGAGTTGACTGATAGCAGTGATGTGCATAATAATCATATAGTAAATGATAGTGCTGGTGAATCAGTGCTGGGAAACAGTGAACAGTGCAGTGAGGTGGCCTGATGACTGATGAGTGAAGATGACTGTATTAGATAATATGTATGTGAGCTAATGTGCAGCGAGACGGAGCTGGAAGGAGTTAATGAGTCAGTCTGAGCCGCTCTCATGACTTTAGCAATAGCGTTCAGGTCAGGTCTTGAACACCCTGCGACTTTGCAAGTTCTCCCACTTAGAAATCATGGAGGGGTCTGAAATGTTAATCTTAGGTGCATGTCCACTGTGAGAGACATAATCCAAAAAAAAAATCCGGAAATCACAATGTATGATTTTTTAAATAATTTATTTGTGTGTTACTGCTGCAAATAAGTATTTGAACACCTGCCAATAGGCAAAAATTCTGGCCCTCAAAGACCTGTTAGTCCGCCTCTAAAAAGTCCACCTCCACTCCACTTATTATTCTAAATTAGAAGCACCTGTTTGAGGTCGTTAGCTGCATACAGACACCTGTCCACCCCACACAATCAGTAAGACTCCAACTACTAACATGGCTAAGACCAAAGAGCCAAAGACACCAGAGACAAAATTGTAGACCTCCACAAGGCTGGAAAGGGCTACGGGGCAATTGCCAAGCAGCTTGGTGAAAAAAGGTCAACTGTTGGAGCAATTATTAGAAAATGGAAGAAGCTAAACATGACTGTCAATCTCCCTCGGACTGGAGCTCCATGCAAGATCTCACCTCGTGGCGTATCAATGATCCTAAGAAAGGTGAGGAATCAGCCCAGAACTACACGGGAGGAGCTGGTCAATGACCTGAAGAGAGCTGGCACCACTGTTTCCAAGGTTACTGTGGGTAATACACTAAGACGTCATAGTTTAAAGTCATGCATGGCACGCAAGTTTAACCAGCTTAAATCAGCACACGCCCAGGCCCGTCTTAAGTTTGCCCATGACCATTTGGATGATCCAGAGGAGTCATGGGAGAAAGTTCTGTGGTCAGATGAGACCAAAATAGAACTTTTTGGTCTTAATTCCACTCGCCGCGTTTGGAGGACGAAGAATGATGCGTACCATCCCAAAAACACCATCCCTACTGTGAAGCATGGGGGTGGAAGCATCATGCTTTGGGCGTCTTTTTCTGGGACAGGACAACTGCACTGTATTAAGGAGAGGATGATCGGGCCATGTATTGCGATATTTTGGGGAACAACCTCCTTCCCTCAGTTAGAGTACTGAAGATGGGTCGTGGCTGGGTTTTTCAACATGACAATGACCCAAAGCACACAGCCAGGATAACCATGGAGTGGCTCCGTAAGAAGCATATCAAGGTTCTGGAGTGGCCTAGCCAGTCTCCAGACCTAAACCCTATAGAAAATCTTTGGAGGGAGCTCAAGCGACAGAAACCTGGCTGATCTAGAGAAGATCTGTGTGGAGGAATGGGCCAAAATCCCTGCTGCAGTGTGTGCAAACCTGGTGAAAAACTACAGGAAACGTTTGACGTCTGTAATTGCAAACAAAGGCTACTGTACCAAATATTAACATTGATTTTCACAGGTGTTCAAATACTTCTTTGCAGCAGTAACACACAAATAAATTATTAAAAAATCATACATTGTGATTTGAAGATTATGTCTCCCCCCCCCCCCCCCCCCCCCCCCCCAATGATTTCTAAGTGGGAGAACTTGCAAAGTTGCAGGGTGTTCAAATACTTATTTTCCTCACTGTACTATATATATATATATATATATATATATATATATATATATATATATATATATATATATATATATATATACTTTTAACAGAATATCAGTACCATAACAACAGCTTTTTAGTGCAGCAGCAGCGGTGATGTATTTGAATAAACTGAGGTAAATATCTTGAAGATGTTCTGTTGATGCATTAATGACATGAAATAGATTTACTGTTGATCTGTTACATCAATTAGACTTGATCTGTTACTTCCATTAAACAAAACCTAATCCATTCTTACCTAAAACCTAATCCTAACCTCAATCCAAAACCTAACTCTAAACTCAACCCAAAACCTAATCCTAACCTCAATCCAAAACCTAACTCTAAACTCAACCCAAAACCTAACCCTAACCTTAACCCAAAACCTAACCCAGCCTTACCCAAAACCTAACCCTAACCTTAACCCAAAACCTAACCCAGCCTTACCCAAAACCTAACCCTAACCTTAACCCAAAACCTAACCCAGCCTTACCCAAAACCTAACCCTAACCTTAACCCAAAACCTAATCCTAACCTCAACCCAAAACCTAAACCTAACCTCAACCCAAAACCTAAACCTAACCTCAACCTAAAACCTAACCCTAACCTTAACCCAAAACCTAACCCTAACCTCAACCTAAAACCTAACCCTAACCTTAACCCAAAACCTAATCTTGACCTCAAACCAAAACCTAATCCTAACCTTAACCTAAAGTCTAACCCCCTAACCTCAACCCAAAACCTGACCCCCTAATCTCAACCCAAAACCTAATCCTGTGAACCCTAACCTGAACCCAAAACCTAACCCTAACCTGAACCCAAGACCCAACCCTCACCTTAACCCAAAACCTAACCCAGCCTTACCCAAAACCTAGCCCTAACCTCAACCCAAGACCTACCCTTAACCCAAAACCTAACCCAGCCTTCACCATATAGGAGCACTATATATATCAGGACCCCACAGGACCACCACAGAGCAGGTATTATTTGGGTGGTGGGTCATTCTCAGCACTGCAGTGATACTGACATGATGGTGGTGTGTTAGTGTGTGTTCCGCTGGTATGAGTGGATCAGACACTCAGTCTTTATATATATTCTCTTATATAATCTAATATACGTCATATAATTGAAATCTCTGTTGCCACCGTATATCAGATTTCTATATGAGCCTACCAGGTAAAAGAAACTGTGTCATGCAGCGCTCAGCACTTAGACCCATAGACAAGGGCAAACAGAAGAGTTGCAAGATCATGCAGTCTCCTTTTCTAATGCTAATGCCTGAGATGATTCATCATGCCAGTAATCACAGCTGCCCTCTCCGAGCAGTAACAGTGGAGGTTAGAGGGTCGTTGCAGTGCAGTGTTTACAGGGGGAAAAGAGGAGCACTCAGAGGGGAGCGTCTTTCTGATTTTCCTCAGTGCTTGTCAGTTCAGAGCGGTGGGCTACAGCAGAAATTGTCATTCATGCTATTCTCCTTGTCTTTGAGAATTTGAGTGAGTGCAAGATCAGGAATCACAGATAGGAGTCCAAGTAAGACATTCATTTCCTGTTGAGTACATTCAGTGTGGGCGGTGTGTGTGTGGGAGTTGTTTCTCTGTGACTCAGGCTGGCTTAATATAGGGTTAGTGAAAATATCGAAGCTGGAGTTCATTCATGGTCTCTCTGGCCCAGGTGTGATAGAGATCTATCAGAGGCAACCCGGTGAGCTCCTGCTCCATTCACCTCTTTATTGACCAGCACTGAGGAGCTTATCGAACAGTAACGCAGAAAACTGTAATTGCAAATAGCACGGCCTCATGAGCATTCCTCATAATAATGAGTATCGACGCAAATCCGCGCCTGATGGAGTGGCGATGACTTCCCGTGATCGTTATTTGTGTAAACTGCTCTTCCCCAACTTTAGTGTAATATCCAGGCCGAACGGAGCCGGCTCGGTAACACTGATAGACTGAAGACGCAGTGGTGCTTATCAGAGCAGCTCGCACACACCGCTGTGATGGTAGATACTGAGGCCCTTTGAATCGAAATGTGTGTTTTATGCTCTGCTACGTTGGCACTGTTGGTGATTACACAGCCATTGTAAACATTACAGACATGTTATCACGTACTATACGCAGATTATTCAGCTCGCCTCATTCCTGCTGGGAAGAAAACAGCCAGGCCAGCATAGGGTATCTTTTCATTTGAGTTGGATGACTTGACCCCTTAGAGCCTTTCACTTTTAGTCACTTTCATAACTTTATTACTTTCATAATTTTCATCAGTTTCATAGGTCCTAAAATAGAACCCTGTGGGACTCCACAAGATATGCTACACTGAATGCTTCCCAAATAATAATTCACAATGGTTTTTGCTTTGGGATTATTACCTGAATAATATTCAGGCTTAACCAGCTGGCTTATGAACTGTCACTATGACCCAAGGCTCGCTGGTTTGAATCCCGGGTCATGCTGCCTGCCAACAGTAGCCGGAACCCGAGAGAGCACAATTGGCCTTCCTTTCTCCGGGTGGGTAGATGGCACTCTCACTCCACATCACTTCAGTGTAATGCTGGCTGGCATCTGCTAGCTGATAAGCATGAGAGCTGGGTACCCATTGCTTTCCTCAGAGTGGGTTGGTTACCTGGTGACGATGCATCGGCATCAGCTCAAAAAGAGGCTGTGCCTGGTTGAGCATGTGTCAGTCATCACCCTCCCTGTGTTGGGAGCATTACATGTGATGGGGAAAGTACCAACGAGCTTACTAATAATACTAAGTACAGTATTAGTACTAGTGCACTCTAAGCCAAAAACATCCTCTATATACACTATATGTCCAAATGTTTGTGGACACCCCTACTAATAAATGCAAATGCACACACTCCGCTTCTTTAGTCTCTACAGAGAAGTATTGCCAATACACTGTGTGCAGAATTATTAGGCAAATGAGTATTTTGATCACATCATCCTTTTTATACATGTTGTCCTACTCCAGCTCTATAGGCTTGAAAGCCAACTACCAATCAAGTAAATCAGGTGATGTGCATCTCTGTAATGAGAAGGGGTGTGGTCTAATGACATCAACACCTTATATAAGGTGTGCTTAATTATTAGGCAATTTCCTTTCCTTTGGCAAAATGGGTCAGAAGAGAGATTTGACGGACTCTGAAAAGTAACAAAATTGTGAGATGTCTTGCAGAGGGATGCAGCAGTCTTGAAATTGCCAAACTTTTGAAGTGTGATCACCGAACAATCAAGCGTTTCACGGCAAATAGCCAACAGGGTCGCAAGAAACGTGTTGAAAAAAAAAAAGGCGCAAAATAACTGCCCATGAATTGAGGAAAATCAAGCGTGAAGCTGCCAAGATGCCATTTGCCACCAGTTTTGCCATATTTCAGAGCTGCAACGTTACTGGAGTATCAAAAAGCACAAGGTGTGTAATACTCAGGGACATGGCCAAGGTAAGGGAAGCTGAAACAAGAACCACCTTTGAACAAGAAACATATGATAAAACGTCAAGACTGGGCCAAGAAATATCTTAAGACTGATTTTTTAAGGTTTTATGGACTGATGAAATGCGAGTGACTCTTGATGGGCCAGATGGATGGGCCCCAGGCTGGATCAGTAAAGGGCAGAGAGCTCCACTCCGACTCAGACGACAGCAAGGTGGAGGTGGGGTACTGGTATGGTATCATCAAAGAAGAACTTGTGGGACCTTTTCAGGTTGAGGATGGAGTGAAGCTCAACTCCCAGACCTACTGCCAGTTTCTGGAAGACACCTTCAAGCAGTGGTACAGAAAGAAGTCGGTATCGTTTAAGAAAAACATGCTTTTTATGCAGGACAATCCTCCATCACATGCATCCAAATACTCCACAGCGTGGCTGGCCAATAAGGGTCACCGATAAACATAAACCTATTGACACCATGCCAATAATGCCAGGCGTGGGCTGGAGGAGTATAAAGCCCCCCAGCATTGAGCTGTGGAGCAGTGGAGCTGTGTTCTCTGGAGTGATGGTTTCTGCTCCATCCAGTACTTTTGGGATGAGTTTAGAGATTTGAGTTTGGAGATGCATGTTTGAGGATGGACTCTTTTTTTTAATAGTCTTGATTTTGGAAGAAACAAAAGGCCTCTTTAAGCCACTAATGTCACTGCTGGGTTGAGAATCGTAAACTATATAAATTTTGAAAGAAAGTTCATCAACGGTGTCTAATCTTAGTATGGCTTTAAGAGCACTAGTGCAGGTTGGTCAGATAGGGCCTTTTGAATGGGACGGGTTCAGCCACTGTTCTTCCAGTGGTGTATTAGCTGTATTTTCTGTAGACTGGCTGATTTTTTGCGAGTACGAGACACAGACGTGTCACGGTCAAGATGCCTCAAGGCTTTCCAGAACAGGCCATGATCCCAGCGTCTTGCAATTGCTGATAGTGACCCATCACTGACCCTTCCTACTCCCACACACGCTCTCTAACACACACACACACACACACACAGCCAAGCTCCATTGTCTATTCTCACTGTGATTACAGCAGTTCAAGCTGAACCCAGTCTTCCCTTGGATGATTTCATTTGTTATTTAACGCGGGACGTAATCAGCTTCATCTCCGAGCCAGAGGAGTCTCAATACTGTCTTTTTGGAGATGAGCAAAGGCCGTAACAACAGCCGTATGACAAAACAACAACAACAACAACAGCAGCACGCAAGCGGCCCTTTCTTTTCTCCCATGCCCAGCCAGCCGTGGTGGGTTCTGTGATACGAGGAGGCTCACGGGTCATTGACAACATCAAAATCTCACACTTCACTCCAACTTGGCAACAAGGAGGCGCATCTCAGGCTTTCCGCTTCATCAAACTGACACTCATCCTCTATGATAAGGAAACGTTCCGCCGCACTGCCGTTTCCTGAAATATCCGCCAGCCGGCGTTCCCGTGCCTAAGCAGCGGGGGAGTCCGGTGGCTCGGAGAAGCGGTGGCACTGTTGCTGAGGTGTGTAAAGCTGTAGAAAGACGTGTCGCGGGTGTCAGGACGTGCAGATGGGTGTACCGAAGTGTAGGAGGTGAACTTTCACACTTTCCAGAGAAGCGCAGATGCAGCAAACAAACACACACACAGACACACACACTCACACACAAACACACAGACACACACTGGCACAAACATGTTCAGTTCCTTTTTTTAAAAATAATCCTAACATATATGCACTTAAGCGTATAAAATGATCTATCGCGCCGCAGTGTGTGAAACATGTGTAGTGTGTGTGAGATGAGATGCAGATGGGTGTGCTCAAGGGTAAGAGGGGAACTTTCAACACTCTCCAGGAACCCAGATGCAGCAAATAAACAGCAAGCACACTCGTAGGGACTGGAGTTCTTGCGTTCTGGTCTCGGAGAATCAGCGTCCTGCACAGCACACCAGGCTTGGTAAATGTAGTAGAGCCGGAAAATCACCAAACTGTGCTGGACAACAGCCCTTCAGAACCGGATTTGAAGGGAACTGAAGAACCCTGGTCTGATTTAGGAGAGAAACGGGGCGTTTCCACACTTTTTCCAAATACTCAAGTCTGGAAGCGAACCCAAGACCACCTGATTTCAGGAGCACCAGAGATCGGTTCTCTGGACTGCTCCCAGGCTTGAATACCACTTTCACACTTGACCAAATGTACCAAACTCTCAGAGCAAGCACTGCCAGGTGCGCCCTTAAACTACACTCAGTAGCTACAAATGGTTCTTTAAGTGATGTGTCCCATAAAGACCATGTTTGTAATGTCTGAGTCTGAGGAACCTTTAAAATGCTTGAAGAACCTTCACTGGATGTAAAGATTCACATTCGCATATCTCTACTACAAACAAGGTTCTTTATGGAACAAAAAGGGGTTCATCTGTGGTATCGCTCAAAGAACCCTTTGTAGCACCATTATTGTAAGGCTCTCAAATAGAGAGTTTTTCAGGTTTAGTCAAATTTAGAGAAAATTATGGTTCAACGTAGAACCATTACAACTTTCAATGCATAAATGGTTCCTTGCCTGGTTAAATGGTTCTTCGGATTGCTGGAAATCCTTTTGTAGACGGTTCTATATAGCACCAAAGAGGGTGTCCTTATTGCTATTTTACTACTGAGTCAAAAACCCTTTCAGTGCTATCGAGAACCTTTTTCGGTGGTGTGTGGTGCCGCGGTGTGTGATGGATTGACTATAATTATTGGCCTTAGCACAAAGATAACTTTGCATAATTGTTAGCATTGTCATTGAAACAAATGGGGATGGGCGGAGCCACACATCATACTGCAACCAGCCAGCAGAGGCGCTAGACCTGTAGTTGCCTCACTTTTGAGAGACGTTACGCTGTCCATGATTTCCACAGTGGTTTGAGTTGAGGTACATTCTAAAAAACTACAAAGGGGTAGTTAGCATTTTACCACTGCTAGCCATATTAGCATCTTGTTGGCTAACTAAAAAGAAAGTAAGCAGAGTTAGCATTTTACCAAAGAGATGCCACCACAGTGAACCACTGCTGGCCATGTTAGCGTCTTTCAGCTGAAGTACTCCTTTGATTATTCAGCACTTCAGCTTGGCCAAGACTGATTGGGAGGATGAAATGGTGAGTCCTATCAGACTCTCTTAATGCCTGCCCTGTCCGTAAGGATCAGTAGTGACACGGTGTGTGAGCAATGGCTTGTGGGTAACCTGTGGCCGCCGCAGGGGCCTGCCGAGGGACAGCTGTGCAGTCTGAGGTACAATGCTGAAATACGGCCCGAGCAGAGAGCAATAAAGCCTCCAGTCATGGCCTGTACTCCACACTGTAAACAAACCGCAGTGAGCTGACAGCTGTGTATATCCTCAGTCGCGCTGATGGGACTAGCTTTAAGCGCCTGTCAAACACACTTCACCCTGCTCTATTTTAACTTGTCAATGTTACCAAACAAGCAGGAAACTGATGGCTATTATTGTGATTTCACAGCCAGCTCTGGCCAGCGGCACTGTCAGCTATGAGGGAGGGCCGGCAGAAAAGATCCACGATCTTCCAGATGCTGCAGGAAGAGAGACATTTCCATCTGCGGTTATCCCAGCATAGCGCCGGAAAACTGCATTAGCTTAGCATGCTAGCATCTTTCGGCTAAGGTATTAAGTGAAAACTAGAAACAGACGATTAGCATTTTTCAAATAAGGCAATGCTGGCACAATCACATTACTGTCCACTCACTTTGATCTTTCAGCTGAAGTATCTCTCTTTGATTATTCAGCACTTCAGCTTGGCCAAGATCGACTAGGATGAAGAAATGGTGGCCCTATCTTACATGCTATCTCACACCTTCTGCCTGCGTTGTTTAATTAGCAGTGGTGCTTGCGGATGTATCTACGCTGATGGGTGTGGGGGTCTCGGAATAAGGTGTTAATAAGGTCAATTTCTGGCGTATTGCTATCTTGGCAACAGAAAACACAGCAGCAGCGCCACTGACTGAAATGACCTAGAAAGACGTCAACAGGCAGACGTTCATTGCTATCTTGGCACCGACTTGTCAACACAGGCACGTGCACAGTGCGTGTTCACCCCCTCTTTGCGCCATTCAAATAGCAATCCACCAAAGTCAGACCTGGCTCTTAAAGGGAACGGCAAGTCACACGCTGATTGGTTAATTGCACATTGCGCCCAAAACACATCCATGATTAATTGAGAGACTAAGTACATGCCTTTTGTGTTTCGAGCCACTTAAGGCGTAATTTTCCCATTGTAGCAATAGCAAAGACACACGGACACGCCCTAAATCCCGCTGAATTGACGACTCGCCTAAGATCACTAAAATAGGGCCCGGTGAGGCAGGGCTGATCAAAAATTAGCATGATAATGCAAGTAACTTACTGCTAGCCATGCTAGCATCTTTTAGCTAAGGTGATGATCATGTGAAAACTAGAAAAGGACAGTTATCCATTTACAAATGAAGCAATGCTAACATGTTGCTATCACTCTTAATTCACTGCTAGCCATATTAGCATCTTTTAGCTAAGGTGATGATCGAGTGAAAACTAGAAAAGGACAGTTATCCATTTACAAATGAGGCAATGCTAACATGTTGCTATCACTCTTAACTCACTGCTAGCCATGTTAGCATCTTTTGGCTAAGGTGATGATCATGTGAAAACTAGAAAAGGACAGTTATCCATTTACAAATGAGGCAATGCTAACATGTTGCTATCACTCTTAATTCACTGCTAGCCATGTTAGCATCTTTTGGCTAAGGTGATGATCGAGTGAAAACTAGAAAAGGACAGTTATCCATTTACAAATGTGGCAATGCTAACATGTTGCTATCACTCTTAACTCACTGCTAGCCATGTTAGCATCTTTTGGCTAAGGTGATGATCGAGTGAAAACTAGAAAAGGACAGTTATCCATTTACAAATGAAGCAATGCTAACATGTTGCTATCGCTCTTAATTCACTGCTAGCCATGTTAGCATCTTTTGGCTAAGGTGATGATCGAGTGAAAACTAGAAAAGGACAGTTATCCATTTACAAATGAGGCAATGCTAACATGTTGCTATCGCTCTTAATTCACTGCTAGCCATGTTAGCATCTTTTGGCTAAGGTGATGATCGAGTGAAAACTAGAAAAGGACAGTTATCCATTTACAAATGAAGCAATGCTAACATGTTGCTATCACTCTTAACTCACTGCTAGCCATGTTAGCATCTTTTAGCTGAGGTGATGATCGAGTGAAAACTAGAAAAGGACAGTTATCCATTTACAAATGTAGCAATGCTAACATGTTGCTATCACTCTTAACTCCCTGCTAGCCATGTTAGCATCTTTTAGCTGATTGATTGATTATTCAGCACCTCAGCTTGGCCGTGGTTGATTGGAAGGATGAAATGCTAAGTCCTTTAGGAAACTGTTCATGCTGTTAATCAGCCGTTAGCTTAGCATGGCTGATTGAAATTTAGCATGCTAGCACGAGTAATCCAGTGCCACTGCGGCACTAGGAAACAACACATGAGTAATACTAATGAACTAATCACTGCTCATTCATGTCCGTAATCACTGCAACTGTTGCGAGCCGCCAAAGAGCAGTTTTACTGAATATCCTGTCATTATTCAGGCAGTTTATCGGAACACCATACGACCTCTGATCCAAACAACACAAGTTAACATATTCGCCACTCAGCGGCTGTAATAGATGGGAGAACTCCGCTCCTTTGCAAAGGGGGTTCATGCAGCCATGCAATCTTTATAATTGTTACTAAGTACGTTTTAATGGGCTGAGGGTGAAAACCCCCTGTATTGTCACCTTCCATGACACGTCATCTCATTTTTCCCTCGGTGTTCATTCAGATATTGAAATACGCAAAAACACATTTGCTCGGGGGATACGGGGATCAATCTGTGAAATAATGAAGTGACATTCAAATGAGAGGCTTTCATTAAATTCCGCCGGGTCGCGGCGACGTTTAATCTCGCCCGAATATGTACGATTATTGAAAATACAATTATTGAAAATGAACACGGGGGCCGTAATGAGGAGCAGCGATTCAAACCTGTTCTCGTTCACAGAAATGGAGTTTTTATCTGATTCACAGCAAACACAGAGTGGAGAACACAACCAGCCCGAGAGAGAGAGGCGCAATAACGCAGCTATTGGACACAGGCCTGAGTGAATGACAAGCTGTTGTGGACAGTGCGCAGTCTACTAGATCAGAGGCTATTTTCCCTGATGGGGCTTTTCCTTCGATTTAGTCGCTGAATAACAGGCAATATATCTGATGTGGTTTTTTCTCCTCGTATTATAAAACAGCGAGGCAGTGCAGGAAATCCAGCCTGAAAAATAGAGTAAAAATGTCCTTTTGAATTGGTTTATTTCCTCACTGGCACAAACCGAGCAGAATCTGAGAGATTTAGAGAGAGAGAGAGAGAGAGATACAGATGCAGAAAAATACAGATGGAAATATAAATCTATATATGGATATCTGGATGTCTGTGTATTTAGATGGGGAGGGTGAGAGAGATCTCTTGATAGACTTGATAGTATTTGAACTCAAAGTTGTGTCAGACTTGATGGTGTTTGTACTTAGTCATGTCTTCAAGCTTGTCACAATAATTAGATTATTGACTGATTGTACAATATATGGACATGACCTCAATAATTTGGGATGAACTCATAACTTGTCTTGAAAAGACATAATAGGACTTGTCCTGATTTTGACAGTATTTATATTTGGGTGTGTCTTGATTTTGACAGTATTTATATTTGGACTTGTCTTGATGGTGACAGTATTTATATTTGGACGTGTCTTGATTTTGACAGTATTTATATTTGGGCATGTCTTGATTTTGATAGTATTTATATTTGGACTTGTCTTGATGGTGACAGTATTTATATTTGGACGTGTCTTGATTTTGACAGTATTTATATTTGGGCTTGTCCTGATTTTGACAGTGTTTATATTTGGGCGTGTCTCGATTTTGATAGTATTTATATTTGGACATGTCATGATTTTGACAGTATTTATAGTTGGGCGTGTCTCGATTTTGACAGTATTTATATTTGGACTTGTCTTGATGGTGACAGTATTTATATTTGGGCTTGTCCTGATTTTGACAGTATTTATATTTGGGCGTGTCTCAATTTTGACAGTATTTATATTTGGGCTTGTCCTGATTTTGACAGTATTTATATTTGGGCATGTCTTGATTTTGACAGTATTTATATTTGGACTTGTCTTGATGGTGACAGTATTTATATTTGGACGTGTCTTGATTTTGACAGTATTTATATTTGGACTTGTCTTGATGGCGACAGTTTTTATTTTTGGACGTGTCTTGATTTTGACAGTATTTATATTTGGGCTTGTCCTGATTTTGACAGTATTTATATTTGGGCTTGTCTTGATGGTGACAGTATTTATATTTGGGCGTGTCTTTTGACAGTATTTATATTTGGGCATGTCTTGATGGTGACAGTATTTATATTTGGGCTTGTCTTGATGGTGACAGTATTTATATTTGGGCTTGTCCTGATTTTGACAGTATTTATATTTGGGCGTCTTGATGGTGAGAGTATTTATATTTGGGCGTGTCTTGATTTTGACAGTATTTATATTTGGGCGTGTCTTGATGGTGACAGTATTTATATTTGGGCGTGTCTTGATTTTGACAGTGTTTATATTTGGGCGTGTCTTGATTTTGACAGTATTTATAGTTGGGCGTGTCTTGATTTTGACAGTACTTTTATTTGGGCTTGTCTTGATTTTGACAGTATTTATATTTGGACGTGTCTTGATGGTGACAGTATTTATATTTGGGCGTGTCTTGATTTTGACAGTACTTTTATTTGGGCTTGTCTTGATTTTGACAGTATTTATATTTGGACGTGTCTTGATTTTGACAGTATTGATAGTTGGGCTTGTCCTGATTTTGACAGTATTGATAGTTGGGCGTGTCTTGATTTTGACAGTACTTATATTTGGACGTGTCTTGATTTTGACAGTACTTATATTTGGACGTGTCTTGATTTTGACAGTATTTATATTTGGGCTTGTCTTGATTTTGACAGTACTTATATTTGGGCTTGTCTTGATTTTGAAAGTATTGATAGTTGGGGTTGTCCTGATTTTGACAGTATTTATAGTTGGGCTTATCCTGATTTTGACAGTGTTTATATTTGGGTGTGTCTTGATGGTGACAGTGTTTATATTTGGGTGTGTCTTGATGGTGACAGTATTTATAGTTGGACATGTCTTGATGGTGACAGTATTTATATTTAGGCTTGTCCTGATTTTGACAGTATTTATATTTGGGAGTGTCTCAATTTTGACAGTATTTATATTTGGGCTTGTCCTGATTTTGACAGTATTTATATTTGGGCATGTCTTGATTTTGACAGTATTTATATTTGGACTTGTCTTGATGGTGACAGTATTTATATTTGGACGTGTCTTGATTTTGACAGTATTTATATTTGGACTTGTCTTGATGGTGACAGTATTTATATTTGGACGTGTCTTGATTTTGACAGTATTTATATTTGGGCTTGTCCTGATTTTGACAGTATTTATATTTGGGCTTGTCTTGATGGTGACAGTATTTATATTTGGGCGTGTCTTTTGACAGTATTTATATTTGGGCATGTCTTGATGGTGACAGTATTTATATTTGGGCTTGTCTTGATGGTGACAGTATTTATATTTGGGCTTGTCCTGATTTTGACAGTATTTATATTTGGGCGTGTCTTGATGGTGAGAGTATTTATATTTGGGCGTGTCTTGATTTTGACAGTATTTATATTTGGGCGTGTCTTGATGGTGACAGTATTTATATTTGGGCGTGTCTTGATTTTGACAGTGTTTATATTTGGGCATGTCTTGATTTTGACAGTATTTACAGTTGGGCGTGTCTTGATTTTGACAGTACTTTTATTTGGGCTTGTCTTGATTTTGACAGTATTTATATTTGGACGTGTCTTGATTTTGACAGTATTGATAGTTGGGCTTGTCCTGATTTTGACAGTATTGATAGTTGGGCGTGTCTTGATTTTGACAGTACTTATATTTGGACGTGTCTTGATTTTGACAGTACTTATATTTGGACGTGTCTTGATTTTGACAGTATTTATATTTGGGCTTGTCTTGATTTTGACAGTACTTATATTTGGGCTTGTCTTGATTTTGAAAGTATTGATAGTTGGGGTTGTCCTGATTTTGACAGTATTTATAGTTGGGCTTATCCTGATTTTGACAGTGTTTATATTTGGGTGTGTCTTGATGGTGACAGTGTTTATATTTGGGTGTGTCTTGATGGTGACAGTATTTATAGTTGGACATGTCTTGATGGTGACAGTATTTATATTTAGGCTTGTCCTGATTTTGACAGTATTTATATTTGGGCTTGTCTTGATTTTGACAGTATTTATATTTGGGCTTGTCTTGATTTTGACAGTATTTATAGTTGGACATGTCTTGATGGTGACAGTATTTATATTTGGGCTTGTCTTGATTTTGACAGTATTTATATTTGGGTTTGTCCTTATTTTGACAGTATTTATAGTTGGGTGTGTCTTGATGGTGACAGTATTTATAGTTGGACATGTCTTGATGGTGACAGTATTTATATTTGGGCTTGTCCTGATTTTGACAGTATTTATAGTTGGGTGTGTCTTGATGATGACAGTATTTATAGTTGGACATGTCTTGATGGTGACAGTATTTATATTTGGGCTTGTCTTGATGGTGACAGTATTTATATTTGGGTTTGTCCTTATTTTGACAGTATTTATATTTGGGTGTGTCTTGATTTTGACAGTATTTATATTTGGACGTGTCTTGATTTTGACAGTATTTATATTTGGGCTTGTCCTGATTTTGACAGTATTTATAGTTGGGCTTGTCTTGATGGTGACAGTATTTATATTTGGGCTTATCTTGATGGTGACAGTATTTATATTTGGGCTTATCTTGATGGTGACAGTATTTATATTTGGGCGTGTCTTGATGGTGACAGTATTTATATTTGGGCTTGTCTTGATGGTGACAGTATTTATATTTGGGCTTGTCTTGATTTTGACAGTATTTATATTTGGACGTGTCTTGATTTTGAAAGTATTGATAGTTGGGCTTGTCTTGATTTTGACAGTACTTATATTTGGGCTTATCCTGATTTTGACAGTGTTTATATTTGGGTGTGTCTTGATGGTGACAGTATTTATAGTTGGACATGTCTTGATGGTGACAGTATTTATAGTTGGACATGTCTTGATGGTGACAGTATTTATATTTGGGCTTGTCCTGATTTTTTTTACAGTATTTATATTTGGGCTTGTCCTGATTTTGACAGTATTTATAGTTGGGTGTATCTTGATTTTGACAGTATTTATAGTTGGACATGTCTTGATTTAATGTTTGAGCTCTGTGGTACTCTGGATTTCCAGGGTAATATTTGTTAGCCTGAAATGTTTCCTGTATCTTTAATGGAAAACTTAAGAAAAACTCTGGACACCAAACATGTCTACAATTGGGTGTGTGGGCAAAATTGTATAAACCTGATTTTCTAAAGGAAGATAGATACAGAAATGGAGTTAGAGAGAGTGAAAAAGACAGAGAGAGAGATACAGAATGAGAGAAAGATTACAGAGATATATAGAAAGAGTAATAGAGTGGGAGAGAGATAAAGACAGAGAATAATAGAGACAGAAAGAGAGACTTAGGGAAAGAGAAAGTGTTGGGGTGTACCTCAGTGTGCATTAAGGACACATCAAGATAGCAGTTTGAAAGCCTTGAATGGTGTAAAGCTCTCCAGCGGGCTGTTGTATGGAAAGAGACGCAGCTCTGGAGCTTTATTCACGTCGGTATTCATAACTCATCCCCCACAGTGGCAGCCATTGCCTTTCCCTCTGTTGCTTAGTAAATGTTTCATAGCCTGTTGAAGGCATATATGCGCTCAGGAGGGGTTCATTCGGGATGAAAAATTCATGCCAACAGATGTTTAGGTTTGTGTCTGTCAGCGAAGCAAGAGCACACTTCAAAATGACGTGGCATTTAAAAGAACTTAAACGGCCTGAAAGTAAGGGCCTTTTTGCATGATGGCACATTTGTCTTGAACGACCGGGACGGATCCCCTTCGCTGGTCTGTCACCATTATCTCGCTGTGGGTAATTGCAGTGGTTTCATGATGCACAACAGCTGTTGTGGCTAAAAGACTGCAGCTATAAAGGAGTTGTGGAGAGTCTCTTTGGGACAGTGATTAGGGCTGTGTTTAAAATATGGATTTAGCAAAATGTGAATCAATACAGCAACGGCAGTATCAGTATGTATGAAGCTACCTTTATTTAGGGAGTGGATGTGCATGGTATATTAATACTGCCTTTATCTGCTTACACTGGAGCAGGTTACTTGTTTCTGAATTTTAGACTAAATTCAGACTTTAGACAATTCAGTAATTAGTCCAAATTATTTAAAAGCTATCACTAGTCCAGTGACTGTTATTATTATTATTATTATTATTATTATTATTATTATTAGCAAACTATTATTACCCATAATAAAATTAGGAATCTTAGAAATTATGCAGGATTATCGATTGAATTATTTAATATTCGCTATGAAGTATTTAGTAACTATTATAAACTATTTAGAGGTACTGTGATTTAGTCAGTACCTACTAGGAATGAATGAATACCTCATGAATTATTCAGTATCTACTATGAATTGTACTGTATCTCCTGTGATTTATTTAGTATGTATTATGAACTATTCAATATATAATACAAATGATTAACTGCTATGAATTATTCAGTATCTGCTATGAACTGTACTGTATCTCCTGTGATTTATTTAGTATGTATTATGAACTATTCAATATATACTACAAACGATTAACTGCTATGAATTATTCAGTATCTGCTTTGAATTATTCCATATGTATTATGATTTATTCAATATCTACTATAAATTCTTCAGCAACTACTATAAATTAATCAGTATCTGCTATGAGTTCTTAAGTATCCACTAAAAATGACTCAGTTAATGCTTTGAATTTTTCAGTATGCCATGAATAATTCAGTAATTACTGTCAGTCTGTAGCTACTATTAATTATTCAGTGCCTGTTATTAATTACTAAGAATTGTTCATTAGTAGTACTTCTAGGAATAATCTATTATTATATAACATTTAGTGAATTCAGGGGAAATTTCTGCGTCGTTGACGTGGGGAGGTTGCATCTGAAGTCCATTATGTTGTTTGTACTTAAATAAAACAAGGCAAACATTAATGTTATTGGTGATATTAGTGATGCTTACATGACAAAATAAATACAGTCATGAGTGATGGGTTCTGTGTGTTGGTTATGGCTGGCCGGTGACCCCATCTGTAAATGGAGGAAGCAGTGGGTCCTACATCAGTTACTGACCCGGAGTAAGACAATCGCCAGTTGTCCACTTTTAAAGCCGTCCAAGTGAGAGTGAAATCGAGGGGGTGGGCATGAAGTGAGTTCAGAGGAAGGAGAATCTCGGTGATCCAGGTCTAAATGCCGCTCAAAGACAGCAGACGGTGAGAGTGATTCAGCATGTAGACTGATATACAGTGTCACCCTGACTGACCTCCATTCACACACAACACCCATGGATTCAAGGGTGTAGTTCTGGCTTTCATTCATTCTGTTGTCCGGCCCCCAGCTGAAATGGCGATTTTGATTGGTTCTGCCATTGGGTTTGGTTGTCTGTTGTCCGGCCCCCAGCTGAAATGGCAATTTTGATTGGTCCTGCCATTGGGTTTGGTTGTCTGTTGTCCGGCCCCCAGCTGAAATTGTGATTTTGATTGGTTCTGCCATTGGGTTTGGTTGTCTGTTGTCCGGCCCCCAGCTGAAATGGCGATTTTGATTGGTTCTGCCATTGGGTTTGGTTGTCTGTTGTTCGGCCCCCAGCTGAAATGACAATTTTGATTGGTTCTGCCATTGGGTTTGGTTGTCTGTTGTCCATTTTTTGTTGTTTTTTTGTTGTCTGTTGTCCAGCCCCCTGAGTTTGACCAAAGTCTTTATAGGCAAGTCTGTTTACTCAGACGCCATCTTTGCAATTGCATTGGACCTGGGATGTCCAAATTTTAGAGTTGGAGAGCCTTACCAATCACGAGTTGCCAATCTAAGATGGCCACACCATACGTCAACAGTAACAACAGCAGTAGTGTTATACTGTTTATAGCTATAGTTTTTAGCTATTTGTGTCCAATTAAATCGGTCATTCACACAGTATCGTCCAATGTCTAACTGGGGACGTGTTTCAATTATGTTTGGATGTGCAAAATACTGTATAATGTGTTGTTACCAACTAGTATCTCTAACAGGGCTAACCTGGAACAATGCTAACAATGCTTTTTAGGAATGTTTTGAAATGTCATCTCGGGTGTGACAGTATTTTTAGTAAATGGATTGAAGTATATTTCCAGTCACACAAGACCAGGCTTTGATCTCTATGAATGGGAAAAAGTCAAAATACTGAAAACTGAAGGTCAAATTACTGACTTCCATAAGCAGATGCCATGTTGAGCGTCATGTGAACTCTTTCACTGAATTTGACTGATTGTTGTCCGGACCCCATCTGTAATGAAGATTCTGATTAATTCTGCCATTGACTGTTATCTGATCATGTCCTATTCACAACATTTTGCCCAGTTTACAGTTCACCCCGTTAAACAGTATATCTACAGTATAGAGTCACTGTGGATGTATAAATGCCCTAATTCACAGTTTTCTCTGAACATGCTGTCTGAAGCCTCTACTTACTATTCCTGTGGTTTATTGTACTGTACAATCATGTGAAAAAATGAGGACACCCCATTCAAATCTTTGTCTTTTTTGAAAGCAATGGTTTTTCTCCTTGCGTGCACTCCATGAAAATCAAACTTGTGCAGCCTTTAGAAGATGGTAGATACTCATACTAAGATTGATAGAGACTTCCATACACATGTTGTGTTGTGCACCTCCTGAGCTAAATGTGCAAGGACAGCTTGACCTGGCCATGATTTCCAATTGTTCTGAGATCTTCCCAGATCATCTGCATCTATAACCTTCTTTCTGAAAGCCTCAGAGAATGCGTTGGATCTGGCCATGGTGGTCTTTACCACTCACCTTAACCATCAGAAGCAAACCAAGCTCTGAGGTCTGAGGTTTGACTAAAACAGGCTCCTCTAAAATCCTCTCTACCCATGTTCTGGGATGTCCAAATTTTAGAGTTGGAGAGCCTTACCAACCACGAGTTGGCAATCTAAGATGGCCACACCATACGTCAACAGTAACAACAGCAGTAGTGTTATACTGTTTATAGCTATAGTTTTTTAATCACCTGCAGCTGATTCTAATTTTAGACATTTTGAATAGTAAAAAATTGGGGGGGGGGCTAACTTTTTTCTCACAGATCAATTACATGTCTATTAATTACATTTTCTAAATGATTTTAAAAGACATTTCTTCAGTTGTATGTTTTAGTTATATTACCTCCATCTCTCAAAATGTCCATATGTTTAAATAACGTCAAAAAGACGAAGGTATTTTTTCACATGACTGCATATTAAATAGTTTACCACCTTAATAAATTCATAAACTGATGTTGTTTTGTGTTAAGTGTGTTACTGTGTTTTATAGTAACTGTTGTTTTATTCTTGTGATGAGCAATGACCATAAGTCTGGGCTGAACAGAATATTTTCTAGTGACAAATACTCACCTGGTGCCATGTGTCCGTGATGAATGGTAGAACGATTGCCATTAGTATAAGGTGCCATGTCGGAGGACACTAATGACATATGTCAGTCATGTCTAGACAGAAGCAACCCAGACGCTGCTCTTGGTTTATGGCCCTCGGACTCTGAGTTTTGAGGGATCTGAATGGTTTTTGACTGCTATTTTTGTCACCCTGTCCTTGTACAGCTCTGAAATAGAGAGTAATTGGCAGGCAATCACTTTTCCTGCAGAGCGTAAAACACACACACGTACAAACACACACTCTCCAACTAAACAGTAATGGATGATGTAATGGCAGGTTCGATTATAGCAGTGTAAAACTGACCCATCAGAGCTCACCAGAGGCGGAAGCTTTCAAAACACATGCATTTCCAGGCCTTCTTGGTGATGGAGGTGATACTGTGTGAAATAATGGTTGCTAACAGCCGGCTGATTAATGTCCAGAGAGAATAAACATTTCTCTGGTTTTAAAGGTATGGAGTCTAGCTTAAGACATTAAATAAGACATTACCAGGTTATTCACACAATCAGCCCTTAGTACTAGTAGTCTAGTACTGTACTGCAAATCATGATGTGACTTTATTAGCATCAGCAGCCAGCAGAGCTGAATCGAAATGCTTTAATTTCCTGGTCATACAGCATTGCTTTTGCACCAAAGCCAGCTAGCATGAACAATAGCCGCAACGAAGACGGATAAGAGGCCAGTGGGTTTGATGACGTACAGGTCTTTTACTCTCAGCCGGACCCTCAGTGCTTCGTATTCTTGCCTACTCTAGCAACTGACTTTTTGAATGTCTATTTTTAGCTGCATCGTTACTCGTTACAATTATAAAAATGGAATGAATCATTTCAAACCCACATTATCACCTCCAGAGCGCTAGATGGCGCTGTCACCGGGTTTGATGAAGCCGCCTCAACATTGAGCAGAACAGGGGATCGAGCTGTGAGCGAGCATGCTGCCGTTCTTCCTCTCACTCCGCTGTTGCAGTGAGGACACTAACGCTAGACCTCTGTTAGTTTATCTCTAGATGAAAGAAGAAGAACCACCAGAAGAAACTCCTCCATCTTCACCTCCTTCAAATACTCGTATGAGGCCTCTAATGGCCTGAGATCAGCTGTAGTTGAATTTACAGAGAGTGAAGCTCAGGGTTTTAAGCTGCTCTCCTCACTGGTTTTACAGATGGAACTCTTGTATGTGGCAGGCTGAGTCAGGTCTTTTGGGCGAGTTTGTTTAGAGAGTGAACTGAAGACTCGTGTTCATGAACTCTGTCTTCTACAGTCCTGTCCTTCTACTACAGCCAGAGGAACTGGGACAGTCCTCAAGTCTGAGCATTTGAAATAAGACTTTTGACTGCTTTCTGTAAGAACTACAGAACACAGTACTTCTGCTTTTACTTTCAGTACTTAAGTAGTAATATTTAGAATAAACTACTTGCATTACTTAAGTACTTCTACTTAAGTATTGAGCTTAAAGAACACTTGTAAGATCACTTGTACGTTTACTCAAGTCTGGGTCTCTAGTACTTTATACATGTCTGCCAGTCTCACCACAGCCATCCATGGCAAGGAGTCGAAAGCCCTATTCGGACAGGATTGGTTTTATATGGGGAAGTTTGGTTATGTAATTGTTACTCAGTTGTTTTAGTCCTATCCAGATGCGCCATGTTCCTGTGTGCTCCAAAGTCAGTAAAGATTCCAGCACCTTTTACCTTCTGTAAAACGAGCCTTAAAAATAACCTCAGGTGATATTAACCCCATGAGAATCAACATGTGGGTAAATGTTCCGTCATATCTTGTGCTAAAGGAGTTTTATGCGGCTCTTCTCCAGTATGGAGGCGTTGAGGAGGCATTTACTTTCACAGTGCATGGCACAGATACCTTGGGTTAGCAGGTAGCCTATAGCCTACATATGTGTTGTCATTATTAATTATTAAGTGGGTTATAAGATTGGCTATCCCATTTTTTTTGGAGATGACTTCAGGTGCGTAAGTCGTTTAGCCACTCCCATTTCATTCATTTATACCAAGATTTCCTATCCCGTACAAATCAGTCATGATTTTACAGATGTCCTATGTAAAATGACCTTACTCCATGTCCCCATGAACTACTGACCCTGTGCCAATAGGGCTTAAGAGAGGATGATTAGCATCTCTCTCTTTGGTGGTATCTGCTCTCCCCCATCAGTCAGCACAATGCTAGCCGTTGGAGGATCAGTTCTGCCACTCCAACTCATCCCAAAGGTGCTGGATGGAGCTCCATCACTTCAGAGAACACAGCTCCATCGCCCAATGCATTGTTTATGGTGACCTTAGGCTCATGTGCAGCTGCTCCAGAGCATCCTGTTCAGCTGGTCTGCACTTTTCTATGGAAATGAGACAAGCTGTGAGTGCAGTTGAATGCTGGCATCAGCAATTAGTAGCTGAATTCACTGATTAGAAGTAGTGTCTGGATACGTTTTAGACACACAATCCACATCAAGCTGCTCCTGTATGTGTCCGTGTTGTGCAGGTTCCTGCAGAATACAGTCTATAGGGAGGTCTGCTCTGTAAGCAAACTTCAGGGGGCCCAGCATTGATCCTTTGGTGTTCTTCAGTTCAGCAGGGTCAGTCTGAGCAAAGGACTATTAATAAAAGAGGCAGCCTTTACCACCTGGATTGGATTTCAGTGGCATTTCTGGCTTCTGTGAGGGCATGTCTGTACCTGGCAAACACCTAATATAATCAGTTCATTTTTAGTTATTATTCACTCTGTAATCATGGCAGTAAATGTGTTATAAAATACAGAGGTAAATAAACAACGTAGCAGATATTCTCACACAGTAACAGTAGACTGCTCTGCTGGAACACATTTTAAGTAGTTGGCTGCGATGCCTGAAAAGAAGACAATTGATTCTAGGCTTTTTAATCAAAATCTGCTCCGTGTTTTGCGCACATGCAGCCTGAGAGCATTCGCCTTAGCGTCTGAACAAACCAGAGATTTAAACGTATTAAGCAGACTAATCTACCAGCCCAGAGGCACTAAAACTTTTTATGTGCCATCTATATAACTAGATAAACTATAATAAGACATATCAAATATAGAAGGACTCATTATGGGGGTATTTTGTTCCTGCTTTTTACATTTCAGGGGCATTTTTGCTCATTAATCTGCTCTCCTCTGGAAAAGGAGACATATTACAATTTTTATTCCCAATTTATTTTATTTCCCTGTGCTCTTTGAAAGACACTGAGATGATCAGAAAACCAGTAATGCTGTAGTTTAGGGTTTATATAATACTTTTTTACTCTGACATCCAGGTCTCAGTGAAAAACAGACCATTTTGGGATGCTGATTATGTTGATCACAATGACTGTAGAAGAACATGGACAGCGGATCGTCTCTAAATAGTAGTCTAGCGGCTCTACTGGCTGGTTGCAGTATTTATTCAATTTCTATGTTTCAATGACCAAACGGCCCATTTTCCATCTCCTCTAAACTGTCTTTCCTTATCCATTGTCTCCACATTCCAACAGTTAGCGTTCCCTATGCTAATATTGGCCCATTGTTTTATTTTTCCCCAAAAATTTGTTCTGCTATAATGTAAGAAGGCGAAGATACACTCAGGAATGAAGTGACTGACAGTCGAAGCTGGAAGAGACCTGAGCTACTAATTTATCATTACTTATTACTGTTATATTGAATGTTTTTACTGTCGTGTCGTCATGTACTGTTGGCTGTATTTACAGACACTCTGTACAGTGCATTTTTCACAGTTTAGTCCGATATGCCTGACGTTAGTGTGAAACAGCCAGTTTGGGATAATTAGTTGTTAGCCAGCCACCTAATGTTAGGCTAGTTAGACGCGCTGGACTCGGCCTGGGCCAGCAGTCTTTTTTCCTGGTTTGGAACAAGTCCAGAAAACATTAATAATATTTTTATCTTGTAATCATTGCTGACCTTTCTTTGCAGCAGTTCAGGGTTAACCTGGGTCGTAGGAGCTTCAGTTTGCCTCAGCAGCAGAAAAGCACTAATTTACCTCTAATTTCACTCCCTTCAAGTTCATTTGTTTTTTTCTGCTCTACGTTTCATTTTTGTCTCATTGTACAACTCAACCCATTGCAGCTCGGGGGTTGAACTGGACCATAGTTGCTCCAATTTGTCTCAATGGAGCTGAGCTCCAGAGCTGTAATTTGTGATCCCATGATGAGAAATAACTGTAGGCTTAGCACTGTGTTCGTCCCATTGTTCAAGCCTGTAAGTTCTGGCAATTGAGCTCTGTACAGGTGTGCTGTGTTTGAGTTATTTAATCTGAAGCATCCAGCTGAAACGAGTTAAGCTCTGGACAGAAGATAATAAAGAGATTCTGAGAACGTGACCATATTCGTCTTATCATTTCTATCACTGTAGTACATTACTGGAACAGAGGCCCAGTAGAGATCATCATGAACTTACATTAATGTAAGCTCAGAGGCTTGGTCTGAGACAAGGAGGTGTGTCTAACCTAATGAGGCCCTGCCTCCGTTCTGTACTGCACAGACTATGGTTGCAGAATTTATGGC
Organism: Salminus brasiliensis; assembly: GCF_030463535.1. Lineage (NCBI taxonomy): Eukaryota > Metazoa > Chordata > Actinopteri > Characiformes > Bryconidae > Salminus > Salminus brasiliensis. Next base: position 10,391,112 of record NC_132879.1, read on the forward strand.
AGATCATTTTTGCTACAGTTTCATAGAACAGAAGGTATTGGGACCATATCATCCATGTGTTTTTCTTTTTTTTTTACAGTCATTGGTTGATCACTAAATGAAGTGTGAGCCAGCTAGGCACATTCCTACACAACACCATTTAACTCACAAACCTTGTCATTTGCTTTGAAAGTAGCTTTTGTTTACATGTTACATGTTACATGGGGCAGTGGTGGCTCAGCGGTTAGAGCGCCGGGATATCGATAACAGGGTTGTGGGTTCGATTCCCGGGCTCGGCAAGCTGCCACTGTTGGGCCCTTGAGCAAGGCCCTTTACCCTCTCTGCTCCCCGGGCGCTGGAGTTGGCTGCCCACCGCTCTGGGTGTGTGTGTGTACTCACTGCCCCTAACACATGTGTGTGTGTGAGTGTGTGTTCACTACCAGATGGGTTAAATGCGGAGGACACATTTCGCTGTACAGTCCACACTGTACAGTGACGAATACGTGCACCTTTATCCTTTATCCTTTTATGTTAACCTTGCTTGCTAATTTCCACTAGCCTCTTAATGGAGATTTTGGGTTCATGCAAGCACACAGTCACTAAGTAGGACATTTCGCCAGGTAGCACAGCTGTTTAAGTTGGGTAGCTAGCTGAGGCAGCTAACTATACATATATATAAGAACACTTGTTTTAAAGGAATCAGCCACAGCCCTCACCCAACTGATGTGCCAGGTGGTGTCAGTAGTGAGGGAGGGATCTGTTTAGCGTAATTAAACATTGGAAGTTCGTTCACTGTGTTACTGGCTAGCGTGAGAACTCCAGGACTACAGCTCTGGTTACGTTAGTGGAAGTTTACTGTGAACGCATTGGAGGTGAATTTATACCACAACCTAATAAACATATACAGTGGAGGAAAAAAAGCATTTAGTCAGTCACCAATTGTGCAAGTTCTCCCACTTAAAAAGATGAGAGAGGCCTGTAATTGACATCATAGGTAGACCACAACTATGAGAGAGAAAATGAGAAAATAAGTTCTGAAAATCACATTGTCTGATTTTTAACTGATTTTCATTGTTTGATTTTGAAATTTATTTGCAAATAATGATGGAAAATAAGTATTTGGTCAATAACAAAAGTTCATCTCAATACTTTGTTATATATCCTTTGTTGGCAATGACTGAGGTCAAACGTTTTCTGTAAGTCTTCACAAGGTTGGCACACACCGTTGCTGATATGTTGGCCCATTCCTCCATGCAGATCTCCTCTAGAGCAGTAATGTTTTGGGGCTGTCGGCGGGCAACACGGACTTTCAACTCCCTCCAAAGGTTTTCTATGGGGCTATGCCACTCCAGGACCTTGAAATGCTTCTTACGAAGCCACTCCTTTGTTGCCCTGGCAGTGTGCTTGGGATCATTGTCATGCTGAAAGACCCAGCCACGTTTCATCTTCAATGCCCTTGCTGATGGAAGGAGGTCTGTACTCAAAATCTCTCAATACATGGCCCCATTCATTCTTTCATGTACACGGACCAGTCGTCCTGGTCCCTTTGCAGAGAAACAGCCCCAAAGCATGATGTTGCCACCCCCATGCTTCACAGTTGGTATGGTGTTCTTTGGATGCAACTCAGCATTCACTCTCCTCCAAACACAACTCTCTAGCAAACTTCAGACGCGCCCGGATATATACTGGCTTAAGAAGGGGAACACGTCTGGCACTGCAAGATCTGAGTCCCTGGCGGCGTAGTGTGTTACCGACGGTAGCCTTTGTAACGTTGGTCCCAGCTTTCTGCAGGTCATTCACTATTACTCAGATTTTTTTTTCTCATTTTCTCTCTCATAGTTGTGGTCTACCTATGATGTCAATTACAGGCCTCTCTCATCTTTTTAAGTGGGAGAACTTGCACAATTGGTGACTGACTAAATACTTTTTTTCCCTACTGTAGCTGTATTTACTGCAAACATAAGCAACCTTCACAAACTAAACATGATTATAACATTTGATTAACTTCATGTAATATTAAAATGACAAACATCATTGCCTAAATGTAAATCATCATTATGTTTATCATTATTATTTCTATTAACTTATACATTCCTACTAGGTGTAGCACCTCTGCAAAACCCTGCTAGTACCCGGTAAATATAGTTTTTGTGTAAATGTGAATATCTCATTATATATCTGTATTTAAAAATAAGTAAGAATTGTGAAGCCTGCCATGAATATACCTGAATATGAATATACCATCTGTCAAGTATTTCTGTAAGAAAACTCTAGATACACCACCATGTCCATTTTATCAGCTCTGCTCATCATACAGAAGAACTTTGTAGTTCTATAGTTACAGATTGTAGTCCTGTTGTTTCTCTGCATACTTTATTACATAACGTTTCATATATGATCAGTGGATGTGAAAAAATGAATAATAGGTTTAGAAACAAGTGTAACTAATAACATCTAGTGGCTGGTGAATGTGTGTGTATATATACACATATATAGTGTGTGTTGTTGAGGGTTTACTTTAGAAGAAGAGTCAGGGGAAGTCAAGGGAAGTATGGTTATGGACATTTGGGCTAAGCCCCATATGTTTAAAATGTCTAGCTCGACCCATGATGCCAATTACGCTCTCTGAGACTTATGATCTCTCAATCGTGGGTCCACCGCTAAGCCTAGTCTAGCTTTTAAGACCCATTTGCTTTACCAGCTTCTTCATACTGACACTCGCAGTGGCACTTCCTCCTCACTTTGCCATTCTCTGCATAGCATTAGCTTTTAGCCTTGCTTCCATATTCTCCTAAGGATAAAAGCGTTTCCTCAGAATGAAACATGCTGATTTTTAATCATCACTGTTAAAAGTATAAGTTGCGAAAGTTGAGAAAACATCTTAGGGTGGTTTGAGGAACCTTCCAGGAACCTTTTTTTCTTCTAAAAACCTTTTCCTGAAGGTTCCTCAAAGCATCTTAAGAGGTTTCTCCACCTCTTCTCCACCTCCAACTTAAGTAACTTGTAGTGTTAACAGTGTACAATGGGCTTTTAAAAAAAATGTGAACCCTGCTGGCTTGTTTTATTGGCTTGAAGCAGCATAGCGTAACATAGCTGAGCATAGTTTTTAAAACTGTGAAGAGATTGTAGCAGGGTTTAGTAGGGTTAGCCTCTAGTCTAACACTCAGTTGCTTCGTTGACCTCTCCACAACTCACCTCAGATCGGTGCTTTAGCCTTGCTTCTATATTCTGCTGTATTAGCCATTGTGTTTAGCCTCTAAAGCAGGGATGGACAATTCTGGTCCTGTAGGGCCGGATTCCTGCACAGTTATGTGCTTTTCTTGCTGAAGCGCACCTGATTCAACTCACCTGTTAATGGCCAGGTTTAATAGGTCTGTTGGAGCAGGGAAATCAGCTAAGTGTGCTGGTCTCCGGGCCCACCCCTGCTCTAAAGGCTTTCTCTAGTGAAATGGGTTTATGTAAATTTTGGTTAAGACTGTTACTGAACTGTTTGGGGGTTTTAGAATTAGCCTGTTCAACAAATCTGTTTCACGCACATTGGGTTTTAATTTTTACAGGAGAAATATCAATGTTTGAGGTTTACGGTTTGTCACTTCCATGTATTGAACTCTGTGTGTTGGGTAATTCATAATGACCCTATAAATAGGGTGACAATATGTATACGTATGCACCAAATTCAGACTGATTTCATGTCAGTGTTTGCTTGTTCATTCTGTGCGAATTTTTAAAGCTTTAGACCTAGCTGTTTAAGTCCTGCCTTCTCACTGCCACTATTGGTCTACATGTACCTGCATCTACATGCATTTATTAGTGAAAATGCTTTCTAGAGAGAGTGTGTGGGGTGAGTGTTATCTTAGAGGTGTTGAGAAGGAGTCAAAAGAATCTTTTGACTAAGACAAGACTGACTACCCTGATAGCAACGTGTTTTCTATTATCCGGATCTACTTTGTCCGGATTCTGTTTACATTAAAATGCATATCCGGTGTGATCAGATCTGATCTGATTTTATTTTACTGTGTAAAAAACACTCCAAAATGTACATCATCTCCATTTTACTACCAGTAAGCAACAGTTTCTCATCAAATCTGCCCTGCTCCAGGAGAACAGTTTAGAGGAACGGTGGAGGTTCTTCTACAACATGGTGGAACAATAGATGGTCCTGACATTCCCATAAATTCTCAGAAATCAGAATCAAATCGAAAAAGTGTGAAGAACAGTTTAAACTGCAAGAGAACAAACTCTGTAATACTGCTCTCATCTACCAGCAAATAAGCATGAATGTGCAAGAGAGAGAGAGAAGCCAAGATCCACAGTAATTATTACTCGTGTTAGTGTTTTAGACATATTTTGCTTGCATGCTGGAATCCGCCAGGAATACGTCTCTGACCACCTGTGCTCCGATCATAATCCGATCACAATGCATCCTGGGGGTGTTTACGCCTGGCTCTGGCTTTTGGTGATCCGATCACCAAAACCGTATGGTGTAAACAGGCCAGGTGTAAAAGGCCCTAATATGCCCCAAACTTGGACCACATCTAGTATTTACTAGTGGCCCACACATAACTTGGAAGGATGGCCCAGAAATTGGCTGAATGCAATTTCTGAAACCCATATTTATTATTTATCCCTTTGATATATATCTGTATACATACATTAACAGTACCATTTAGCATAATAAGTAAAATGCTAATAATTATACATAAACAATTATGCCAATAATAATTAAATAATTACTATTACAATTACTGTGCAGTTTGCAGCTACACTGTGAGAACTAACCCACCACTCAACCACTAGTTTAACAACTAGATCTAGTTTAAAAATTTCAGCAACTGTATTTGACCCAAATCTGGGCCATTATTACAAGTAGGAAATGACAGGTGAGGCCAGATGAGATTGGTCATGTCACCGTTCCTATCAGGGTAAGACCTAGAGAAGACCGTCTGTCCCTGTTAAAGGGCAGTAGAAGCATATTCCTGACATACATAAGCAACCTTCACAAACTAAACATGATTATAACATTTGATTAACTTCATGTAATATTAAAATGACAAACATCATTGCCTAAATGTAAATCATCATTATGTTTATCATTATTATTTCTATTAACTTATACATTCCTACTAGGTGTAGCACCTCTGCAAAACCCTGCTAGTACCCGGTAAATATAGTTTTTGTGTAAATGTGAATATCTCATTATATATCTGTATTTAAAAATAAGTAAGAATTGTGAAGCCTGCCATGAATATACCTGAATATGAATATACCATCTGTCAAGTATTTCTGTAAGAAAACTCTAGATACACCACCATGTCCATTTTATCAGCTCTGCTCATCATACAGAAGAACTTTGTAGTTCTATAGTTACAGATTGTAGTCCTGTTGTTTCTCTGCATACTTTATTACATAACGTTTCATATATGATCAGTGGATGTGAAAAAATGAATAATAGGTTTAGAAACAAGTGTAACTAATAACATCTAGTGGCTGGTGAATGTGTGTGTATATATACACATATATAGTGTGTGTTGTTGAGGGTTTACTTTAGAAGAAGAGTCAGGGGAAGTCAAGGGAAGTATGGTTATGGACATTTGGGCTAAGCCCCATATGTTTAAAATGTCTAGCTCGACCCATGATGCCAATTACGCTCTCTGAGACTTATGATCTCTCAATCGTGGGTCCACCGCTAAGCCTAGTCTAGCTTTTAAGACCCATTTGCTTTACCAGCTTCTTCATACTGACACTCGCAGTGGCACTTCCTCCTCACTTTGCCATTCTCTGCATAGCATTAGCTTTTAGCCTTGCTTCCATATTCTCCTAAGGATAAAAGCGTTTCCTCAGAATGAAACATGCTGATTTTTAATCATCACTGTTAAAAGTATAAGTTATCCGGTGTGATCAGATCTGATCTGATTTTATTTTACTGTGTAAAAAACACTCCAAAATGTACATCATCTCCATTTTACTACCAGTAAGCAACAGTTTCTCATCAAATCTGCCCTGCTCCAGGAGAACAGTTTAGAGGAACGGTGGAGGTTCTTCTACAACATGGTGGAACAATAGATGGTCCTGACATTCCCATAAATTCTCAGAAATCAGAATCAAATCGAAAAAGTGTGAAGAACAGTTTAAACTGCAAGAGAACAAACTCTGTAATACTGCTCTCATCTACCAGCAAATAAGCATGAATGTGCAAGAGAGAGAGAGAAGCCAAGATCCACAGTAATTATTACTCGTGTTAGTGTTTTAGACATATTTTGCTTGCATGCTGGAATCCGCCAGGAATACGTCTCTGACCACCTGTGCTCCGATCATAATCCGATCACAATGCATCCTGGGGGTGTTTACGCCTGGCTCTGGCTTTTGGTGATCCGATCACCAAAACCGTATGGTGTAAACAGGCCAGGTGTAAAAGGCCCTAATATGCCCCAAACTTGGACCACATCTAGTATTTACTAGTGGCCCACACATAACTTGGAAGGATGGCCCAGAAATTGGCTGAATGCAATTTCTGAAACCCATATTTATTATTTATCCCTTTGATATATATCTGTATACATACATTAACAGTACCATTTAGCATAATAAGTAAAATGCTAATAATTATACATAAACAATTATGCCAATAATAATTAAATAATTACTATTACAATTACTGTGCAGTTTGCAGCTACACTGTGAGAACTAACCCACCACTCAACCACTAGTTTAACAACTAGATCTAGTTTAAAAATTTCAGCAACTGTATTTGACCCAAATCTGGGCCATTATTACAAGTAGGAAATGACAGGTGAGGCCAGATGAGATTGGTCATGTCACCGTTCCTATCAGGGTAAGACCTAGAGAAGACCGTCTGTCCCTGTTAAAGGGCAGTAGAAGCATATTCCTGCCTGTTAGAATGGTGCAAACTGCAGGTCACTGTTATCTATTGAAACAGACAGACACCAAACGGGTCTTACATTTGAAGCAAGGAGGGATTTTATTATTATTAGCATTTTTAATGAGCTGTTTTTTTTTTTAAAGTTGCTTCAGGTTGTTATTTCTAGCCATCTTTCAGTTCCTCTGTGGTCTGTCTTGTCCATTCCTCCTCTGACAGTGACAGGCCTGTCAGATGTTGTCCTTTTCTCCTGTATGGTGGTTTGAGCTGACTTAGAGAGTGATCTGAACCGCCTAGGGGCCAAAAGTGAGGTCACACGATGGATGTGTTTAATGGTGGTGCAGCAGTGATTCAGGCCTTCCTCCTCTCCAGTGGGACATTTTATCAGCCTCTTAGTCTGAGGGAGTTCAACACTCAGGTTCCACTGAAGTAACCCAGGAGAATCAGGGCAGTTTTCCCCACATCTGTAATCCGGTCAGCGAGCAGCTCCTGCATCGTGGATGAATCAGCCTGCGGAGGAATGGATCACAGAATCAGAGAAGCAGATTCCACTGGTGAATATAGAAGTTAATGCCTTTCTATTCTAGGCAGCAGCATTTGCACAACGCAAAGACGTCGCTGCACCATTTTTGACTGACATACACACACACACACACACACACACACACACACTCACTGTGCTACCTCTGCTTTTATTGCTGAGCTGTTGAATTCGGCCCAATCTAAAGAGCTGACCCAGCAAGTCTGTAACTGCGCTCGATAGATTAGTCTAGCCAAGTTTTTATGAAGAAAAGAAAAGATATAAGGGAAGAGTCTTTTCCCATATCAATTCTTTAACACTCAGAAGGTCTCTTAGAACTCTGGGTTGGCTATAATTACATAATTACATATTTAATGCATGAAATGACATTTACATTCTGTATTGACAAATTCGTGTCTGTGCTTCCACTTTTTTCTCTTTGTTTCAGTGTCAAACAATGACAGAGGGATGCAGTAGAACAGTGTAAAGGGCTGCACATCCACACACATGTTGAACATAGAATGCATTTACTGAGCATTTTGAGTAGTTTGATGTGTAAATATTAAGTATTAACTATCAGCATTTTCAGCCTTGCTTTCCTATTCTCCTGAAGTAGCCATTATGTTTAGCATGTAGTCAGCTAATAGGCTGGGTGTGTGTACATTTTTGGGGTTCAATTACAGCATTAAATTATAATGTTGAGGTTTGAATTGCCCTGTTTTACAGCGCTCTCTAGTGCTGTATGGGTTTGGGGGGAGGGGATTGCATGGTTAGGACGATTCCAAAGACCTGTGACTGATACCAGGCCCTAATAAAATGTATTATTGGTTTAGTTTAGCTAATTGTTAGAGTAAACCTTCAGACGGGATAAGAAATCGTAGCATAAATAACAGATGGCTGTTCAATTCCGTCCAAAAAAGCATAAGTATAACATGGTTATAGTTCTAAAGATTTTTTTATAGAAAATTAGCAGCTACATGTTCATAACATGTATGTAGGCTCTAGGCTTTGCTACATGACTTACCTAAACCTCTAAGGAATTCCTTGGCTCGTCTTCTGGATTTGAGTGCTGTACATCATGCAGAACCTGAAGTTTGCCACAGACTTGAACGCATGATGAAACCAAATACTGCCTCGAGTGCCTCTGTACTGGCGAAAAGCTGCGTAAAACTCCTTTTACACAAGATATGATGGAATATTAACCCACATGTTGATTCACATGGGATTAATATAACCTGAGGTTATTTTTACGCCTTGTTTTACAAAGGGTAAAAAGCACTGGAATCTTTATTGATTTGAGAGTGCAGAATCTGAGTAAAAATGAAAAATACTGCCGCAATTGGATGGGATTAAAATCAGTGAGAAAGTATGATAATGATTACATTACCCCACCTCCCCATTCAAAACCAACCCTGTCCGATTAGGGCTTTCCACAGGGATTTGATATGTGAGACACAGTTGAAACATGGGTCAAGTTTCAAGTTTCAGGTTGATTTGTCATTTGCACAACATGTCAGGACATTTATGCATTGAAATGCTTGTGGTGAGACTCAGGTTGATCCTCTCTGATTTCCTGATGTCCTCGGGAGAACAAAACTATATACATACTAAACATATTAAAATAAAGTTATATAAAAATGATATTAAATAAATACAAAATACACACAAAATATACACAAATTACAGAATATACAAAGACAGGAGGGATCTGTAGGTCATATAGAACAAGATTTTGTGCAGCAGAGGATGGGCTGACTGGGGTATTGTCAACAACAAAAAATCAGAAATGTTTAGGATTAGGGCCTGGATGAGGGTTAGGATTAGGTTTTGGGTTGAGGTCAGGTTAAGGTTAGCATTAGGGCTAGGGTGATGGTTAATGTATGTACTGTATCAACAGAACATTTTGTAGATATTTACTAGAGTGTATTCAGAGGCTTCACTGATCTTTTTGACATGTTACCAATACTCTATTAACTGAGTGGTCTTGTAGGAGCCAAGGGTTCCTTCTAGTTATAAAGTCACAAAACACAAATTTAACAAAAACAAGACTTACAGGCTTACTGTAAAGTAGAGCTCCTTGGCTGCAGCTGGATGAAGATGGCTCTCTCCTTCTATTTACCTCTTTATCCATCTCCATTTTTCCATTTAAAACTCAGCAAACAGCAATTAATTGGCTTACTGCAAAAATTGGGTCAGGGCTTCTGCTTTTATTCTCTTTATTTCACCCGGCTCTCTCTTTTCCGTTTCCTGGAAGACTGTCTGCATTTAAAATAATCTGATTAAAATACTTGAAAGGTTCCAAAATCACAAATCAGGCAGATCTTCCCATCTGTACCTCCTCCCCTTCTCCCCATATCAGAATGAGACGAAATGCTATTTGCCAGTAAAGTGTGAGACTAAAAGAGGCACAGACATTTAGTGGAGTGTAGATGTAAAGACCAAATGATTTTTTCCAAATGAAAACAAAGGTGCATAACAACATGCACTGTACAGTTGATTTAGCTGATGAAGCTGGTTTAGAAAGAACATTGGTATGTGTTTACTATGGGACGACCAAGCTGCACACAATGTTAGCACTGAAGAACTGAATACTTATATTTGTAACCCAAAAAAAAAAAAGAAAACAGCTCAAGCTGGTTAAGATGATGTTGAGCAGCATAGGGTATATTGTATTGAGTAACAGGACCAAGGTGGTCCACCAGCATAGCTAATCTGATCAAGCAAGTCCACCTGCGTGGCTAATAAATCCAACAACATGACTATCATGACCAAGCTGGACCACCAGAATGGCCAACAATGTTGACCAAGCTGGTCCACCAGCATTACCAGGTTGGTCCACCAGCACAGTGAACATGACACAGCTAGTTCTAAATAAGCTCAATTAAAGACAGAGCAGCATAGAGTATGTTTTCAATGGTGAACATGACCAGGCTGGTCCAGCAGCATGACCAACAAGACCAGGTTTTGTCCACCAGCATGATCCAGCTGGTCCATCAATGTAACCAAGCTGTGCCACCAGCATGGGGAATGTGATCATGCTGGTCCACCAGCATGACTAAGGTGGTCCAGCGGCAAGACCATCATGACCGAGCTGGTCAGTCTGCATGGCCAACATGACAAAACTGGTCCTAAATAAGATAAATAGGCGTACAAGCTTATCCAGCTGGCTTACCAGCATGGCATATTTTTTTCAGCCCGGATGACCACTGTAACCAAAGCTGACCCTGCCGATACTTGAAAGCTTCTACAAGCAAAAGGTATTTTTTACCACATGCATTAAAGCAGCTTTTAGATCTCTTCTGATCTCTTCTGAGGGTCTAAAGTTCATCACCAAGTATATTAACTGAGATGCTGATTTGCTGCTGGTCATGCACATGGCCCTTCCTGAAATACTCTAAGCTGCAATATTCTATTTGCTATGCTAATAGGCTAACTTAAGTGTTTTCTGATTGATCCTTCCTTCCTCCTATTTGACTGTGAGTGGCACTTCTGAATGGTGAGTGGAAGTCAGGGAATGCGTGTGCCATGTTTCAATGTTGGAAATGTCTTGATGAAGTTGCTCACCATATGCTTACAGCCCTGGGATTCTCAGGGAGGAAGACGGAGAAGGAGAGAGCAGAAAATGCATTATTAATGTCAGTAAGCCCCAGCGCTTAGCACAATGTCAAGAGGTCACTCACTATCTTATAGTAGTTTTATGTTTTGTTTTTCCCCCAAAAAAGTTCTTAATTAATATTCCTAAATCATATTCCAGTCTCGACACTGGTTTTACATCGCTTAGCCTGGAAATTCTGTCAATAATAAATTATTAATCATTTTATTTATACCCTGATTATGCTGTATTATAGAGCACAAAATCATACCATAAGAAAAGAAAGCTCTTCTAATTAAACAGGTCTTAAAAATGTACAGGATCGTGTCTGTGGAACCCTCAGGCGGTTGTGGAGGGCATTCCAAAGACGAGGGGCATCATAAGCAGTGTGAGGATCAGGATGGAGGAGATGGTTTGTGTTGGAACTGAAATTACCACTGGGATTACAGCTTTGAAGACGCTCCATGCAGTAGTCAAACACATCTCCATGAATACCAGATCAAATCTGAATGGAAAGCTCCTGGGAACACATTTTGATATATAGAATTTTTTCAGTGTTGCATTCAGTGTTCAGTTTAACCCCTCGAGAAGCCTATGCCCCGTATGAATTCCCTGTAGTTAGTGAATTGTGCAGCTTAGTGTGTAATGAGCCTTGGAGTGTTAAACAGAAGCAGAAATATGATAAAACACTCCTCAAAGATCACCAAAATGCACTCATCAGACTTTTCTGAGAACGATCTGGGCCTAGTCTTAATATTTATTAAATGTGCATGACTGACAGCCTGAGCAAAATGTGTTTACATTACCATGGCAATGCACACGGCCTATTCAGGGTTTACCGAGGTTCTGATATCTGGACTCCAACTACCAGCAATTATACGTAGATACACAACATAACAGAGTGTTTGTCAAGCTTCAAGCTTGGACTTGACCTCACAGAGTTGTGGCATATCTGGACTGCAGAAGCCTCTACTGCGGTCATCATCTTCCAACTACGAGTGGAGCTCTGCTACTGAGAGGAACAGCCCCCTCGCAGAGGAGCAGCCCTCGCAGCTACAGGACTCTCGCTCTGCCCACGTGAAAGGTATAGTCAGTCTAAGCCCTGGCTCTCTTGCAGTGCTACTGAGACTCACACTCTGCCCACACTAGCCTGTCCAAACCCTTGGCTCGCTTTCACAGTGCCTAGAAGCTCATAAAGATGCTAAGTAAGTTAGCTTTAGCTCGCCAGGTTGCTCAGACTCTGCTGACGTGAACCTGGCCCTTTTTAGGACTTCCCAGAAGAGCAATACTGGTGAAATACAGCAGACATTCGTGAGACTTTGGGAAGATATTCATATGAAATACCTTGTACATTTACACTAGGGGCCCGGAGGATCCAGATTAACGTCATTAGAAAGGAAAGATGTAGGTTCCCTGAGGCTTTAATAGTCAATTCTATATATAAAAAAGGAAACCAGTGCAGAAAATGTAATATTGGCGTGATGTGATTGTGCTTTCATACCCTCATCAATATCTGGCTGAACAATTTGAAATGTAGTGGAGCTTCAGATATCCTTGGCTGAGCTGTCATTAAGAAGTACACTACAATAGTGCAGTCTAGATGTAACTAAGGCATGGACAAGCCACTCTGCATCAGACTATTTCAAAGTACACTCTTTAAAAAATAAAGGTGCTAAGAATGGTTCTTTGAGGGATGCCATAGAAGAACCACTTTTGGTTCTATAAGGACCTTTAGAAGACCAAAACCAAAAACCTGCTCTTTGTGTACTAGTTACAAAAATCGTTCTGTATGGAACCAAAAGTGGTTCTTCTATGGCATCCCTCAAAGAACCTTTTTAGCACCTTTATTTTTTAAAGTGTTTGGACATTTGGAAGCGTGTTTTGATGTTAAAATGAGGCTTTACACAGATCTTTTATAGACCACTCATGCTCCATGTCATTCTGTAGTCGGCGTTATGCCTATATTCAGCATCCCGGGTCTAAGCTTAATTTTCAATTACACAAATAAATGGGGTTCTGTGGTACATAAATATGGTCAGAACCTTATAGGTTTTGTTCTGAGTACATTCTTCTCTTCTGCATCACTGGATCCTCTTAATAAAGAGGTCATTATGGAGTTGAAATATGAATATTGCTACATATAAGCTGATGCTACTGCTCACTGGGTTGACGTTATTAGACTATAGTATCTTAACAACCACACAAACCAGCACACTTTGCCAGTGTGGCAGTTCAGTGATATCAGTAAGTTTGAGCCGCAGTTGTTTTACCACATTACTCCATCAATATGACCAGCTTGACCAATCTGATAGACCAGCTAAACCATCAAACTCAATTGAAATCATATGCTGTCTGAATTTGGTAGGGTAAAGTAGGGTAGGGTATGTTTTCTCCTGGATGGCAAACTTTTCAACCACTTTGACCTTCAAGGACCAGCTTAGATAATCTGAAACCAGCCACCAACAGAAGCTGGTGTTGCGCTGGCTGTTACAGCAGTGCAGTAATGTAGGTTATCTGCTCTTCATCTAATACTCACTGAAACACTGCTGTACTCTAGTGTAGCTTACTGAAGTCTACCTGATGCGCAGTTTCATTAGCCTGCATGTAGCATCATTAGTATTACGACTCTTAAAGTACATCGTAATTCAGAGAATCCAGTGATGTACACAGAACACTGACACTGTCTACAAAATGACAATACAACTTCAGTGGTCTATTTAAGAGCCTTAAAATCAGATAACAGTCTCAAATAAGACATGAACCTGACACCCAGATTGGAAACTGTACTAGAAATGGGAATGTCCTGACTGTCCTGCAATGGTACATTGTACAATGGTACATACGGACATGAGTTCCTACCAGTTGTTTTCCATGTTTATTTACAGAAAATTGTGGCTCATCCAGGTCTTTTTCCTCAGATGAATGAACCCAGTGCTATTTCGATCCATTATCTTCACATCAGTCACGTCTAAGTTTGATGTGTAATCATGATGATGTCTGATCCTCCAGGTAACTTCATATGGGTTTGATGGTTTAGAAAACCAACTTGACCTAGCTGATACTGGTGAACCAGTGTGGCCATGAGCTTGGCCAGATTACTCGTGCTGGCAGACCAGCTTAACCGTGGCTGCCATTTGAGCCTCACTGGTGTTGTGGCATTTAAAGGTGAGCTAATAAACCCAAATTTCCTACATTTTTATTCTGTTAGTTTCAGAAAGTCTGATTCTAAATAATAATATGAACTAATCAAAACTGTGCTGTTAATAGGCTGGTGCTCACTCTGGAAAAAATACAGTGCATCCAACAAGAGCAAATGCCTTGTACATCTTTTATACATCAATAAAAAACATGATAGCCCATGGTTTCCAAGCACTGATTCTACATAGTGGTATGTTTATTTTTATTATTTATTATTTTTATTATTATACATAGAACATAGTGTGAACATACACTCCAACTACTACTCTGGTGGCAGTTTTACACAGGCTAAGTGAAATATTAAACAGCAGAATGACCACTAGGTCATTTATTTATTAGAAATAATAGATATTTATTATATTATTATTGGAACATACATGTAAATGTTAACTAACATTTATCATATAAAAAACACATTATTTGTCTGTTGCCAAATAAGTATTATCAATATTAAGCATTTGCAGGAGTGAGGGGGGGGGGGGGGGGGGGGGGGGGGGGTTATGGCTTAGCTATAATTGTCCTCCATGGAAATTCGAATTACACATTGTTGACACCCATGAAAACAGTAGGGGTTCAATACGGCAGCAGCGTTTAGTGTTCTCTGAATGAAGCCCTGGTCTACTTCGTTTTCTGAATGTCTGCCTGCATTGTGTGTGTGTTTGTGAGTGTGTGTGTGTGCGTTTGTGTGTGAAGGGGAAGTCAGGACATGGTCTGTGTGTCTGTCTGTGTGTTTTAGAACAGAGTTCCCGCATCATGATCTGTCCTCATGCTCCTCCGAGCCTTATTTCTGACTCCCCTTTGCACCAGTGATCTAGCCTAGCCCTACACTTGGATCTCTCTCTCTCTCTCACTCTCTCTCTCTCTCAGCAAACTCACACACACACCCTCTAACACTGCCAGGGTGACACTGACATCGCTGTCATGGTGTTTTCAGACATCATCATCATCTCCATTACCATCATCATCCCCATAACATCACAGGCTGACAGGCTGTCCCATGTCTGCTGTCCCACTGCTCTATGTGGCGTGACACTCACCCAGGCAGTTGGGTTGGCCTTCGCTGCGCTCTGTTCATTTATTAATCAGCTCTCGGATGATCTGGCCTCTTCCCTCCATACACGAGTGCCTCTCGAAGCAGCAGCTCTCCCGCGCCCGGGCAAAGGAAATCACACGGCTAGTCAGAGTTAGCACAGAGTTGGTAAAGGCGCCAGTCAAACGCTCGGCAGCCCAGGTGACGCGGAGGTGGGATTCAAAAGCCCTCCTCACTTACAGCTTGCCAATTACCAATCAGGCAGTGATTAGTAACACTCTCAGCCTTGTGGTAGAAAGTGGGCTGGAGCTGAGATCAGTGACAAATGGTCATGCTAATTTAAAATTTTCACAGCTCTTTGCCCTCGATACTTTCAATTACATATTGCTCTTACCAAAAACAGTCATGCAGGTCTCCACAGAAATATTTCCTGAAAATAATACAGTTGATACAATAATGATACCTTTACACTGCTTCCTGAAAAATACTCAACAGACATCTTTCTGCAGGCCCACAATTTTGTTGTTAGTATCTGGAATTCAGATTTTAAACAAGAAGAAAACATGTGAACAGGAATATCTATACTCTGATCAATCAATCCAAACAAGCATCCAACAAGAAGGAAAGCCCCGTACATCTTTCACACAGCAGTAAAAACATGGTAGCTGATCGTACTATGTGTACTGTCGGCAGTGTGTACCATGTGTACCATGTTTTCCACTTTTCCTATTTATGTCTACCCCTCTTATTTTTATATATATATATTAATTATTATTATTTTATTTATTTAATAATTGCTCATTGGGTGTAACTGGGGCCTTGAGATCTCAATTTCGTTCCACCCCATGAACAACACGCTGTCAGCCCCTCGGTATCGCGCCCTCCACCGGGGGGATGCCGAGCCGCCGCCCACAGGCTCACAGAAGGACTTTTGTTGTATTTCCGTGCTGGTTTTGATTCATGGACTCGGTTCTTGTTCATTTGTGTTCATGTATGTTCAGTTCAGTGCTTTGTTCATGTTCACATGTTTTGGTTCAGGTTTATCATGTCGTGTTTAGTTGATGTGTTGCACCTGATGCTGGGGGTACTTAAGGGGCTCCAATGCTCAGTTCGGAGACGAGAATTATTTGGTTTATGGTTAAGTAACCTCAAGGTTGCCCGAGAGGTTCCCATCAGTTTCCATGTAGTGTTTAGGCCAGCTTCAGCATCTTGCATCTTGTCTCACTTGCCCCCTTTTGTTTGTCTTGATTTGGTTAATAAACTACTTGCATTGAGTCCATCTCTGCGAGTGTTCATCCCTCTGTGACTGGCCAAACCCTCCATGACACACGCGATGCAAATGGCAATAAAGTCTCTTTGAATCCTAGAATCTTTGCCTCCTAGTGTCAGTGTAACTGCTCTGTAGTTTCAGTTACATACTGCTCTTATCAAAAACAGCCACACAGGTCTCAAAAATTATTAATCCAAGCAGTATAATAGATGGGGACTGAGGCCAACCCAGGCATATTTTGTAATGGATCTGGTATCAAGTATTTTAATCCCAGTCCAGTTCCAATTCTTTGTTTTAACCACAGTGTTTAGAGCATTATCTGGTGTCCTTGAGGGACATTATTCCCAGCCATTCAGCAGCACTGAGGAGCGTCCTCAGGAGGTAAATAGAAGAGTTGAGAGTCTGCAGTGTAGAGCTATTTTACAGTGAACCATGAAAACAGACCATAATATCTGACACTAACATAATATATACAACTATTTCTGAAACGCTCTGTTTTACCAGCGGGAGAACCGCACACCTTTCTTTGTTTTTTAAACCAGCACTAAACAGCAACAGTTTTTACAGAAATACTAATCCTGAAGTGGACGTGCAAACAGTCTGATGTGATGATGGAATTTCTTGTGGTCACATTAAAGGTCCTCCTTGATTCTGGCACGTTTCAGGTGTACATTCAAGTAATTTTGTTGGTAAAAGTGCTAAACCTCAGTACCAGACCCTGTTGATAACTGTAATAGCTAGAATAACTCAACATATTTCTACTTTTGATGCATTACCCATTAACAAGTATTTTTCTACTGTAACTCACGAAGATACATAATATACACTGATCAGCCATGACAGCACCACTGGCAGCAAGATTAATAACAAGGGGTGGATGTATTAGGCAGCAAGTGAACAGCCAGTTCCCGAAGGCGATGTGTTAAAAACAAGGCAAATGGTCAAGCATTAGAATCCAAGCCACTTTGAGAAGAAACAAACTGTGACAGCTAGACAACTGGGTCACAAAATCTCCAAAACTTCATGACACATCTCCAAAACTTCATGCAGGTCTTGTAGGGTGTTTGAAGTATACACTGGTCAGTTCCTACCAAAAGTGAAAGGAATAACCGGTGAACCGGTGACAGGGTCATGACCATTTATGGTGGCCATACTTCACAACTTACGAAACTGCTGCTAATGTCTTGGTGCCAGATACAACAGGATGCCTTCAAATGGTCAGATCTGTTGTGGTGGCACCAGAGGGACCTATTCAGTATTAGGCAGGAAGGTTTTTTCCCTTTTTTAGTTAGTGGTAACCCCCTTGCACCAGTGGCAGTCCCCTTTGGCAGTGAGAGTGATGAATGCCAGAGAAAACACACACACACACACACACACACACACAGACATGACCACACTCAATTAGCAGCTTAGCACATTGACACATTCCTCTGCTCGCTGCCAGGTTCTCCTCTCAGGGCCTGCGCAGCCGCAGACTTTAATCCAGTTGTGTGTCTTTAATTGCGTTTCGTTGAAAGTGGCAAATGATGTTTCATCTCCATCCAATCAGTGGAAATGCAGAGATGGTCCCAGACCGAGCAGGAGAGCATCGCCTCACTTCGCCCTCATCACTCCGCTCTTCGGGGAGACGAACACGAGGCTGCTAAATTAAATCAAGCCTGTGCAGGGATCGCTGGCTATTTTTAACCCCATCATGAGTCTGACAGTCAATCTGGAAGAAGATTGCAAGCCTTTGGAAGCAGAGGGAGGAAACGATTGATGACGGAAACGGAGCTGAAATAAAAAATAAATGAATAAAAACAGAAAACAGCTAAAAACTCCACTGAACTGCTACTTTCTCTCTCTCTCTCTCTCTCTCTCTCTCTCTCTCTCTCTACACACAACATGAGACGCTGTGTGCTGGAGTGATGTTCTGCAGTGCTGCGGTTAGGAGATCACACAGCGTTAGAGTAACAGGAACTTCTTCAAGAGCACGAAATCCTAAAGCTTTGCCCCTCACACAGGTCTACCTCTGCATACATCTGTATGTGTGTGTATGTGTGTGTGTGTGTATGTGTGTGTGTTTGATCACCTCACGTTGAATACATGTTCCTTTCTAGTGCTTTTTTGTTTCATCCACGTTTCACACATTGCAGAACATCCTGCATCAACTACTTTCAGTTCTTTTATTCCAGAGACAGGATTAAACCCACGGCTCCATAATCCAGGTCCTGTGCAGCACACACAGCACCTACTGCATCACTGTGACACCATATTTCTTTGCTGTAATTGACTATCAGTAATAATAACAGTAATCGACTATAATACAGTTCTTCTGTTATGTTGAAAAAATGAAGCAGCAGGTTCTGCAGGATCCTTCCACTTCATCAATAAAGCTCTATACATTCATTCATCAGCAATAAGGAGGGGATTTAACCCTTATTGTAGCTGGATTAGTTTTATCTGCTGAGGTCTTATGAGTAATTACCGCTATAAACAATGATTTTAATCCAGTATGAATATGAAGTGTCTGTAGTTTCTACAGTCTGTGAAGTGATTTTAATCCAGTATGAATATGAAGTGTGTGTAGTTTCTACAGTCTGTGAAGTGATTTTAATCCAGTATGAATATGAAGTGTGTGTAGTTTCTACAGTCTGTGAAGTGATTTTAATCCAGTATGAATATGTAGTGTGTGTAGTTTCCACAGTCTGTGAAGTGATTTTAATCCAGTATGAATATGAAGTGTGTGTAGTTTTTAGAGTTGGACAGTAAGAACTATGGAGTGATTTTACTCAAGTATGAATCTGTACTGTGTGCAGTAAGAACTGTGGAGTGATTTGAATCCAGTGTGAATATGAAGTGTGTGTAGTTACTTCAGTCTGATTTATAGATTAATTTTAATAAATTAGTTAATATCTTATAGATATACAGTGAACCTCAGGAAAGTAAAAAAAAAAAACCTGCAAACTGTCACACTGCCATGTTTGTCCTCCACCCCTGTCGACCAGCTAACCTACAATTCCCCATGTCATGACATCACCATCACACCACCCACCTCGGCCGTGTACTGATCCCTGTTTGTTCTGTCATTTTCTGATTTCTGCTTTTTGTCTGGTTGTTTGTCTCTGTGGTTTTTGGGTTCTTGGCTTGTTCTGTGGTTTCTGATTAAGTCTCGCCCAAGGAAGTGTGAAAGCACCCTGAGATGCAGTCTGTGTGGAACGCAAAGTAAAAGCAGACTGAATCAGAACTGAATGGATCATTATAAACTCCAGCCCGTGACTCAAGCAGCACTACATGAGAGCAAAGCTGGGGAAAGAGAGGACTGAGAGCAGCATTTTCATTACAGCTAAGTCAACAGCTTCCCTCGCCAACTGTTCATGGGTTTGGGGTCGTGTCACTGTCCAGAAAGAAAGTGAAAGCAGAGTTGTAGGCCAGTTCTGAAGCTCAGTGAGACTCAGAGGACAGCAGGCCAGACATTGCAGTGTAGTTATCTGCTGAATGTTCGTATGCGCTTTGAGTGCATTTTTCCAACCAGTGTAAGAAACTCCCATTCTGCATTTTTATGCCTTTCGCTTTAGCCTCACTATGAAAAAGACCCACAATGATAAAGGAGGAGGAGCAGGTTCTCAAAGGAATTGTGCCACAGTAACTCAGGAAACTGAAGCTGGAAAGAGGAAGGCTTCTACAATAAGGCAACAGCCCTGTTGTAGAAGTATTTAATTTATGTATTTAAAGACTCTTGATTAAACTGCGTCAATATGTGCCTTAGGCTATTTGTTTAGCCCTACAGTGTATAATATTAAAAGGCATGTATAAGAAATAAACTAATATACCACTTAAAGCAGCATTATGTAGTATTCCTAACTTTAAATATCAGCTCCAAAATCATGTTGATGCTCCACTGACCTGTAATAAGGAGAGTAGCACTGCTACTGTTGCTACTCTGGCCTCAGCATGGCAAAGCCGCAGTATGTAACTCTGGCAAAATGGGCAGGACAATGCTAGCCAGAATGAAAAGGGTCATATTTGTGTAAAATCTTGTATTAATCACTCTACTGCTTCTACTGCTACAGAAGTACACAAAAAAATTGTTAAAGTCTCTTCAGACCTCTCCGCAGCTAAGTGTCATGACAGCTTGACTGGCGACAGCAGCAGATGTTCTTCTGTGTTGGCATTTAGGCAGACGTTTCGCAGTTCTCACATACATACACACACAGGCTAATGTGTTCCTCCCGTGAGATCCAGCACCGTTACTATAGGAAGTCACATGTGTGTGCCATGTGAGCAGACACTGATGTATGAGAAATATAAAATTACAGTTATAGTTCTCACACTTCTGTTATACACTGACATTAACGAAGTTCCACACTGTGCTGAGAGAGAGAGAGAGAGAGAGAGAGAGAGAGAGGGAGGGAGAGATGCTCAAAAATCAAAGCTGATGTGAAATTTAAACTGCTAATCCCACATTTTGCAAACCAGAATTGGACAAATGAGGAATTTCAATGCACATGTGCACCGATCAGCCATAATGCCTAATACTGAGAAGGTCCCCCTTGTGCTGCCACAACAGATTCGACCATTTGAGGCATGGACTCCACAAGACCTCTAAAGGCATCCTGTGATATCTGGCATCAATTAGCCATAGGTGCCCGTGACCCTGTCACTGGTTTATCGGTTGTCCTATTTTGGAGTCCTTTCTTAGTAGGTACCTATAACACACTTCACACTGTTATACCCTGACCTATAACACACCCCATACTGTTACACACTGACCTGTAACTGTAACACACTCCACACTATTACGCACTGACCTGTAACCCACCCTATACTGTTACACCACTGACCTGTAACACTCAACACTGTTACACACTGACCTATAACACACTCCAAACTGTTACACACTGACCTGTAACTGTAACACACTCCACACTGTTATGCACTGACCTGTAACACACCCCATACTGTTACACCCCTGACTGCTATTATTGGAATAATTACTGTGATTATAGATTTATCATAATGCTCATGTGGGGCTCACATAGGTGGAACATGGGCTCGGCGGGTTCCAGGTGGTCATGGGCTCTGAGTGGGTTTGTACATGCGTTTTTACCTGGAAGAGAGCCTATTTGCTTCCCAAATAGGCCCCCGTTGTTACAGCTTACACCTTAATCGCACATGAGTCCCATCTAGGCCTCGTGACCAGTGTATAGATAGGGCCCATGTTTAACCCCTCATGGTCTCATTGCTGACCCTTGTGGGTATCCATGTGTGGGGCCAGTGTGGAATCTGAGGACAAAACCTTCTGGGTCCCAGTTGAGCCCATATTACCTGGGTTGTTGCGATTACTATTATTGGCATCGTTGCTGTTATGATACTGTCATAAAAATAAAGCTAACTGATCTAAATGGGGGGTCATACAGGATTCAACAGCCAACTCTAGTAAAGAAATGAGAACAAGAAGGAGAGAAGATGAAGAGAAAAGGCGACGGAGAGAGAGAGAGAGATGGTGATAGGCAGAATGAGATGGTAAGAATGAGGATGAGAGAAAGGTAGAGAGGATGAGTGTGAGAGAGAAGAGTACTGCCAGGTCATTCTAATGAATCTGATAATGACTTCCTGTTCACTGCTGAGTCCCCCCCTCTCCCTCTCTCTCTCTCTCTCTCTCTCTCTCTCTCTCTCTCTGTTGGCTAAAGCAGGTCTACATGCTGAAGTTGGTCCAAGTTTATTCAGACTGAAGGGAATTAATCAACGCTGCAGGTTCCAGACATTTCTGCCTCCATCCATTTGCTCTTACTGCGTGCAGTGTTCAAACGGACCACCAGAGGGACCACCTGCTGGGCTTACAGTTGCCAAACTTGTTAACACAGCTTTTCTAAAACTCCATTTCATGCTTTCAACAACTCTAAATGCTAAAGACAAAAGAGCGAGGCATTTCACACACACACACAAACGCACTCAGCAGAGACTCAGCAGACTGTGAAACGCAGCGAACAAAGCCGCACGCTTTCCGCTCGAAACAAAACTCCGCATCTGAGTGAGAAACATAATTAAACCATTGGGTTTATGACAGATTCACACTAATGTCACCAATTTACTATAAGCATGCATTTAGTGGGTAGGCTTCAATTTCCAGTACAACACAAAAGCATTTACAAAAGTTCTTTTCATTAGCAGTAACTTTCTGAATACTGCAGCCGGTAAATACAAAGCTGTTTATGCTAAACATCATCAGAAATGGTCATGATGTGCATGCTACTAGGCAGACTGCAGTAATGCGGGGTAAGGCCTCCTTTTGCTCTCAAAACAGCCTCAATTCTTTATGGCATGGATTCCAGAATATGTTGGAAATATTTCTTTGAGATTCTGGTCCATATTGACATGATTGCGTCAAGTAGCCATGTCACTCCACTGCTGCGTTCTCTTCACTGGTTTCCTGTAGTTGCTGCCCGCTTCAGATTCAAAACCCTGACTCTGGCCTACAAAGCCAAGAATGGACCAGCCCCTCTGTACTTAATGGCAATGGTCAAAAGCCAATCCACACCTAGAGCCCTTCGAGCTTCAAGTACAGCTCGGCTTGACCCGCCATCCCTCAAAATCTGCGGAAGACAAGCGTCCAGGCTTTTTTCTGTCCTGCACCAAAGTTGTGGAACGAGCTTCCCCTGGGAGTCCGAACAGCAGAGTCGCTCGCTGTCTTCAAACGCAGACTGAAGACCCACCTCTTCAGAGAGTACTTGGACTAATAGTACTATGGTCACCTTATTGACTTGTGCTTAGTAATGTCTAAGCTTAGAGGTATCTTTGAACTATTAGTCTATTCTAACTAGCTGAGGTTTTTCTTGAGTAAATAGCAAAACGCTTTTGTAAGCCGCTCTGGATAAGAGCGTCTGCTAAATGCCTCAAATGTAAATGTAAGTAATTCCTGCCAAGGAGCACCTTCATGCTATGAATCTCCCATTCTACCACCTCCCAATTGACATTCTGGTTCACGTTCAATTCCTGCATTTTTTAGAAGCATGCTGTGAATCGCCCACTCTGCCACATCCCAAACGTGTCCTTCTGGATTCAGATCTGACTGCCAGTTCAATTCAACTCACTGCTCCCAAATTCATCATGGCAGGGATTCCACAAGATTTGGGAACCCTTTGAGATTCTGCTCCATGTCTGCATGATTAGGTCACTCAATTCCTGCAGATGTTTCAGGAGAACTTCAATGCTGGGAATCTCCTGTTCTAAATGTGCTCCATTGGATGCAGGTCTGATGACTGGAAAGGCCACTGAAGAACACTGAACTTCAGTTCAATTCAATTCAATTTTATTTACAAAGGCTTTTTACAACAAATATTGTCACACAGAAATCCGGGTCCAAGCCTCTTTTGAGCAAGCTAGTGTCAACAGTGACAAGGACAAACTCCCTCAGGTCCCGATGAAGAAACTTTGAGAGGAACCAAGACTCAAATGGGGAACCCATCCTCCTCTTCAAGGTACCGGTTTGAGAGACTTTTGCTTTGTGACATGGTGCATCATCATGCTAGAAAGCTTTCTGCAGCCTTAGCTTTCTGTTCTTGGCTGGGACGGCTTTACCCTTTGATGTGGGAACATTCCTGTGAGGGTTAGATTGCATTTAACCATAAGATCATTAGTAGAGTCAGGTACTGATGTTAGGTGCTGATCAGTTGAATATCATAAACACCGCCATAACTCCAAAGGTATTTGAGCGATACAGAGAATGCAGTGCCACTGCTACACAGTCCAATTCTGGAGAGCTTTATACCCTTCTGGCTGATGCATGGTGACCTTAGCCTCAATTTCAGCTTTTCCAAAGCATCTCAGCGATTAAGCAAGCTGTGTGCGCACAATTGAACACCTGTGTCAGCAAAGCGACCCATCTCAAAGTAGCTCAATTACTAATTAGAAGATTAAAAATAGAATATAATATATAGCATATGTTGAGTTTATTGCTTTTTAGATGGGCTCCTTTTGTGTACACTTGAAAGTGGCCTGGATCTAATACGTTCCAGCTGGTGTCTTGTAGATTTTCTTCTATCGGAAGCTTTTCTCATAGTGACACAGTCCAGGGTCACATTACCAAGAGTCCTCTGCTGTGTTGCTGCAGAGAGCGCCTCGCTGTTTGAAGAGTGAATATGAGCACCTGACCCCCCGACCCGCCTGTCTGCATATGTAAATACACACAGGCTGTGCAGCACAAAGAGGGAGATAGAAATGTCAGCACGGATTCAACAAACAGATGGAGGCCCTGCAGACTGGCAGGGAAGGCGGCAGTGGAGAGAATGGACTGTTTTAGGAAAGGGTTAATCCAATGCCACAAGATAGTCTGGAGAATCTAGGCTGTTTAACACTCTTGTTAAAATTGGATAAATAAATGAAATATATGTTTACAGCTTAGAACAATTTCTGGACTTAAATCATTGATTACCCAATAAGGAGAACGTCATTCATGCCTTTGCTACATCCTGATTGGATTACTGTAATCCTGTATTTTAGGGTTAATGACACATCTCTCGCTTGTGTAGACTTAGTTCAAAAAGCTGCTGCTGTGCTATTAACTGGTACAAAAGAAGGAGATGGCATTGCTCCAGTTTTAGCATCACTGCGTTGCGGCTCCGAATACGTTATAAAATCCGGTAAAAGATGGGTTTGATTATTCAAAGCATTAATTTGTCTTTCTTTCATATTGTCTATAGTGCCTATGCGCTCCTTCAAGATCTTAAGGCTTCCCAATTACTTCTGACTGTTTCCCAGCTTAAAAGGAGAGACTACTAGGAGCAGTCTACTAGCTGATATCAGACAGACTCCAAGCTCAAAGCATATGTTTACAGTTTTTGGTAAATGCTGAATGTGCTGTTGCTTGAGGACTGTGTATTATATCACTTCATCAAACGGGTATACAAGACTATACACTCCATACACCTAAGGCTACAATATAGAACTAAATAAAGTTCTATATAAGCCTCAATAAGCCTGTGCAACTCTTCATCGTGTTCCTCACCCCAGTCCTGAATAATGGATGTAGTGCAGCAGGATTCTTGCTGAAAGAAGCCACTGCCATCAGGAAATACCATTGGGGGGTGTTAATTGGCTCTACCAAATTGGGAGAAAAAGGAAATAAATTGGTGGCAAAAAAAGTTATTTTATGTGGGTTAAGTAACTTCATATAGTGTCTCATTCCACTGGCAGATCATTTAGCTTGTTTTAACTGGCATTTCTTGGCAGTTGAATTATCTATTATTTCCTAGAGGAAGAAAATTATCTGCCAATGGAACAAGAACCCTTTTAGTAAATGAAATCAGTATAATGCATCGTATAATTAATGCATCGTATAATATTTCTGAATGATAATAAAATCTCAAGATAAGAAATAGTCAACATTTAGACTATATCTCAGAGGATTTGCTAAGATTTTTTTTTTTTGCAGTGTATTGAGTTCTAGTACTACAGCCTGGTACAACCTTGAGTCTTCCTAGAGTTGACTTTTTGGCCAAACTGGGTATGCAGGTAAGAAGGACCTTGGTCCGGATGGTAAGAAAGAACCCACCAGTCACCTTAGAAGAGCTCTATGAGTCTGTTTCCACCTGCCATTAACAGCATTTTTGGTGATCGGATCAGGTTCTGATTTCACTTGTCCACATGAAAAGCCAGGTGTACACACCCCTAGATGCATTGTGATTGGATTACGATGGGATCACTCAAACTACATTCGGAGGTGGTCAGAGACGGCTCTCGTCTACATTTAATCGAGTGTGAATGGGACTTTTCTGTGATCAGATTCCATCAGGCAAGTGGAAATACTCTAATACGAGTAATAATTCCTGTGGATCTTGCTCTTGCAACCCTACCTTGTGCTGTGTGTGTGTGTGTGTGTGTGTGCATGTTCATGCTCGTGCTTACACGAGAGGTAGCTGAGAGCAGTATTACAGAGTTTGTTCCCTTGCAGTTTAAATAGTCCATCATATTTTCTGATAGAGCCGTTACAGCAATGTGAGAACCGCCTGTCGTTCCACAGTGTTATATAGAAGAACCCCCACCGTTCTTCTAAACTGCTCACAGTCTCTCGGAGCAGAACAGTTTTGATGAGAAACCGTTGTTTGCTGGTAGTAAAGCGGAGATGATGGTGTGTTTTTATCTGATCTGGTCAAACTGGAGATGCATTTTAATGACAAGTGTAAACTGAATCCGATCAAAGTAGATCTGGAGACCATCCGGATAGAAAGTGCATGTTAATTCCAGGCCCGTAATGTTCTGTTCAGAGATGGGAGAACCTTTAGGATGAACTTCTGTAACCCTCCATAAATCAGGCCATTATCACAGAGCAGCAAGACAGAAGTCACTGTTAAGTAAAAGGCATAAGACAGTCCTCAGTCCTCATAACAAAAGGTTCTCTGATCTGATGAGACCAAAACTGAACTTTTTGATTCGGACAGCAGTCATTATGTCTGGTGAGAAACAGCCACTACCTGACTACTACCAGCCCTACTGTGAAGCTTGGTAGTGGCAGCATTATGCAATGGAGGTGCTTCTCAGCAGGAGGGACAGGAAGACTGGTAACAATTTAGGAATTGATGAATGCAGCCAAACACAGGAGCACTCCTCCAGACCACACTCAAACTTAGACTGGGGCGACAGTTCACCTTTCTACAAGCCTTTGGCCTGAAGCATACAGCCAGAACAACACTGGAGTGGCTTCAGGGCAAGTCTCTGAATGTCCTTGAGTGGCCCAGAATTAAACCCTACCAAACATCTGTGGAGAGACCTGAGGATGGCAGTTCACAGACACTCACCGTCCAATCTGACAGAGCTTAAGAGGATCTGCCATGAAGAATGGGATAAACTGCCCAAATCCTGGTGTGCACAGCTTGTAGAGACCTATCCAAGCAGCTGTAATTGCTGCCAAATGAGCTTCTAAAAGTAAAGGTTGATTTCAGTTTCTGATCTGGAATTTATTTCCGAACTCTAAAAACATCTTCACTCCATCATGATGGGTGATTAGTTGTTGACCGTTGGTTAAAAAGCCTATTATATCCTTTCAAACCAACTTGGTAAAGTGTGCAACATGTTAAAGGGTCTGAATACTTCTTAAATCCAAAAAAAAAACAAAAAAAACATGTATCTCCATTGTTGACATTTTTGGTACTTTTTGACATTTTTTAATCTGGATGTTGTTCTTTACATTGTGTCACAATTTTCTGATGAACGGGCCAATAGAAATGCTACAAAATGACTTAAATCTTTTTACGTTGACTTTCAATGGAAGTTGAGAAGATATTTTCCTGTAAAGTTGCTATTTTGGAGATCCAAAGTCAAAACATGAAATTATACTCCTATTTTTATATTCATATTTTTGTGTTTTATATACAAGACTTTTTAAATACTATCACTAGATACCTAACTATTGTCCTTTTTTCATTTTAATGTATTTTGAAAACAAGAAGTCTCTGATTTTTGCCTCAACTTTGAGGTTTTTTTTTTTTTTTTTTTTTTTTTTTTTTTACAATGCATGGGTTAGATTTTAGAGTCATCTTTATTGCTCGGTTCATCATTTTAGACACTTCTTAAAGCATTTAGTACTTTAGCTTAAAAGCATGATAGCATCCAACCATTTGACAGCTGCTGAATCTTATAGGTCACAAATATTAGAATCATTTTACTTTTTATTTTACTGAATATCTTGATTCCAAACTTTTGAATGGTAGTCTGGCTCCTGTAAAGATCTGCAGTATTCAAATGGGGCATGTTGTTGTAATTACATGATTCCACCTCTAGATGGTGACACTTAAACAGCCACTTTAAAAGATGAAATGTAAAAGTATGAATAACCCACACAAACCTGCCTCATTTAAACCTGCAAGACAACAGCAGCTAAAAACAGCCTCAGCCAATCAAGCGTCACTTTGTACTTCTCCTCACAGGCCACTTTATTAGAAACACCTACTGTGTCATCCACTCTCTGGTCACTTAATTAGAAACACTCTACCTTGTATGTCCACTGATAGGCCACATTATTAGAAACGCCTTACCTTGTACATCCATTCATTGGCCACTTTATTAGAAACACCTACCTTGTCATCCACTCACTGGCCACTTTATTAGACTTGTTGATGGTAGTGTTGATGGTGTATGTGATGAGTGTGTGTGGTGCTGGTGCGAGTGTACACCAGCAGGGCGGAGCTACAGGAGAGTGGTTTCTACTGTAGTACCTGGAGAGTGTTTACTGCAGTACTGGTACAGATACTGTAGTGGACTAGTAGACTGCTCTAGGGTGGTAAAGGCTCTGAATGATGCAACAGTCCAGCAAATATTTACCTCATTTTTAGCAAGAAAATGCCTTAGCCTGGATCTGAAACCCAGCTATTAGCTGAGATCCCGCAGCTCCCTCCAGTCGGCAGTAATGGTGAATTACGGAGGAGCCCTCACATGGCATTTGGGTCAAAACAGATTTCTCCAGCAGTCTGAACAGCATGAAACCACATGCTCAGATAAATGCAGACTTGAAAAAGGCAACACTGCAAACAAGGTTCCTTCCCTGTATCATCTTTTACCAAGCGGACTGTGGAGCGAGGCCAGCGAAGTGAAGACACGGTCAACTGTAAAAACACAAACACCCTCAAAAGCTGCAGATTTGAGAAGCACGTCCACTCTTAGTTCCTCAACAGGTATAAGGAGCTTCATGCTGGATTACCCTCCAAACACAACACGCCTCTGAAGCCTTTCTGACAGCACTGAGAGACCAGCGTCACAAACTCACACACTCTTAACAGAGTGTGGAATTACATACAGCACCTCCACTGAGACTGGGTCACTCAACACACACACACATACACATACACACACATACACACACACACACACACAATTATCATCTTCATCATCACCGTTAGAGTAGCGAGAGATAGAGACATGATATGTGTTCTATATTTCTGTCAGTGGCTGGTGCTCCAATACTCATAAAATTACATATTTCAGGTGTGTGTGTGTGTGTGTGTGTGGAACAGGGAAGGAACAAATTGATGATGAAATTCGTTTTTGTTTCCCGCTGTGTGAAAAAACTGGTCACTTAAACTTCATCAAGATTTCAACCTATATCCCGACTAGCATCTGAGAAAACGGTCTGTCCGTCCATCTTTCTGTTTGTCTGTCTCTCTTTTTATCTATCTATTGATTGGTAAAGTGGATGTTATTATCATGGTGAGATCCAAAGAGCTTTCTGAGGCCTTCAGAAAGAAGGCAGTAGGTGTATATTCATGTTGGGGGGGCATCGAGACTAAAGTTCTCCAGAGAACCTCTAGACCAAGACCAGGACATCTGGAACAATGTGCTTTGGACAAATGAATCCAAAGTGGAGTTTGGACACAGTAACAGAGGACATGTTTGGAGTGAACCAGACGCAGCATTGGAGCACAAGAACCCAGATCAGCTGTGAGGCATGGAGGTGGAAATGTCATGGTTGGGGCTGCTTTTCTGCAGTAGGGCATGGAGAGCTCTCCAACACAGAATCCACTAGGAATTCTTTATTGTATCAAAGAGCTCTTCAAGAAAATGTGAGACCATCTGTCTAAAAACTAAAGCTGAAAGAATTCTGCATGGAGGAGTGGAAAAACCCTTCTCCCAGTGGATGTTAGAGACTGGTATATTGTTATAGGAAACGTCTAACTAAAGTTATTTAACAGCCTAACTTTGTCCTCACAAGAAAATTGCATTTCTGTTAATGACTTTTTACAAATGATGTTTCTTCAGTTCAGCGAAGCAAAGTACATTACTGTAAATTTACACAACCGTCCACTGCCTGTTTCTGCTCCTAAATCTAGTGATCATATACAATACCTTCTTTCTCCATCGCTGGAAAGATCATCTTGACTGGAATGAGGAATGAGTAAAAACACCCTGATTAGGTTCATATAGTGAGTGCTAAATATGTACCACACTGGTAGATTAGTTGCTAATCCAGGCTCTGACCATCTCAAGGCAAACAGCATGACCTCAAAGCTATGACATTACTGTACATATACTGTCTATGCCTGTAATTTCCTTGGTGTGATTGGCTGCTCTAAGACATAATAAAATAAACATGTTAAAGTTGCTTAACCTTAACAGCTTGTTTGACCTCACAGCAAAATCAGATAACTGCAGATTATGTAAGTCATCTATGTTTGACTGTGTTTATGACTAGTGGCAGCGCTACTTAGCTTGTAACTTACTCCATAGGCCCGAAAAAAGTCCAGTAAAGAACACCACATTGAAGCATGGTGGTGGCTCTGAGCTGCTCTTGGGCGGCTTTCCTTTCTCTGGCACTGGAAACCTATAGTGTGTGGAGGGCAAGATAGATTCAATCAGGTCTCAGGACATTCTCAGAGTAAACGTCATGCTGAAGACAGAAATGGAAGCTAAAGCTTGGGCATCATTGGACCTTGCCACAGGACAATGATCCCAAGCATACCTCAAAGTTCACCAAGGCTTGGTTTCAGAAGAAATCCTGGAAGATTCTGGAGTGGGCATCACAGTCGCCTGACTTAAACCCCATAGAAAATCACTGGTGGGATTTGAAGAAGTCGCTTGCAGTACATAAACCCACGAATATCAGTGAACTGAAGGCCACTGCCCATGAGGAATGGGCTTAGATTCCTCAGAAAAGCTGCCAGAAGCTGATGTCTGGATAATCATCCTGCTTGCAGCAGATCAGAACATCAAAAGGGTGCTCTAATAGGTACTAAAGACTCTTGTCATGAAGGGGTTTGATAATTCAGAGACTGCAGTTATCATTAAAAGTGGCATTTTGTGTGGAATTTGAAGAAAGCACTTGTTATACTGTTGTTTTGAGATATTTAAATTTATGTTCTAGTTTGGTTTATTTTTCTAGTTTGGTATATTTCGCTAATACACCTAATTTGCAATTTAAGTTGTATAATTAAGTGCGGAAATGAGGCTTAAAGGGCTAAAAGCTAGTGCTAGGTGCACCGGAAAAAGAAAAATGGCTGATTCAAGGCTAAATGCTAACACTAGGTTATATAGAGCAGATGCTGATGTGGTTATCCATAGTGAAAGACTGTGGTGAGGAGCATGGAGGCCTAAAAGCCGACCAGCTAAAATCACTTCAGGTTGCTAACTGCACATCATGCCAAGAGGACCTGGAAATAACAGCAAGAGTATTTGTAACTTTGGTAATAACAACAGAGGTTTGGTAATAACAACAGTGGTTGGTGTGGCGCAACAGATAACACCACTAGACTGGGGGGAGACTGGGGTTCGATTCCCAGTCCAGGAATAGGACACCAATAAGAGTCCTTGAGCAAGACTCTTAACACTACATTGGCCCAACGCTGTAATGCGAGTAACATTGTAAGTCGCTTTAGATAAGAGCTGTTTATATGTATTTCTTCTTGTTACAGTTCTAAGCATGACTAGGCTGTGCTATGCTGTGCTATGCTATGCGATTGAGGATAATTTTTTCCACAAGTCAAAAGGAAAATCAGTGTGCTTCATTCTGTGATGAAATAACAGGGTGGTAAACAGGGTTGTAAAACTGCATCTGAGCATTTTACTCCCTAAACAAAGACACATACTTACTATTTATACATCAAACAACATCTTAAAACACTCAGCAGACACATGTTGATCGTAATGAGTGATTTGTGTTTGGCTGTAAGTCAGCTTGTGGGATTGAGCTCTGGAAATGCAAGCTTCAGTGCAGAATTGTGGTATAAATGTCCTGTGTGTTCATAAACACAACAATATCTCCTCTGTTTCCACTTCCATGAAATGATAAAACATATTGAACTGTTTTGCCACACAGCGCTCTGGTTTGTTACAGTAAATGTGTGTGTAGGCCCGCGGGTGAAGCCGTAATTTGGCTTTACAGCCACCCTGAATTGGACTTCAGCAATGAAACTATATAGAATTGATTTTAGCAAGTGCGGTATTAGGTTTGTAGAAATTGTGGAGAGCCCGTAGGCTGCTGATGGCGAGACATGGCGGAGGTTTGTATGTTAAGCGGCAAGAAAAGACGATAGTCCCGACAGCCGTGTTAACTGTTTTGATCCTGACCTTGGCCTTCTGTAGTCTGCAGAAATGTGCTAAATCAACTGAGAACAGCTGAGGACAATATCACCCCTTCGTGCTGAATGTGTGTGTGTGTGTATGTGTGTAATAGCACATGAGTCATCGTCTGCTTCTTGGGAACAAAGTGATGCAACCGGACAATCTTATGCGGTTACTGTCATTACATACTGCCTCCACAACAACACGGCCATCCTGCTCCTACAGCACAACAAGACCAAATGACCAAGCCTTTCTCAGCATGAAACTGGCTAATCACACATACATGTCTGTAGGGTTCAGGCTAGGTCTAATTAGTGTAATCAAAGGGCAGTCTGTAAGTAACTGGACAGTGATACAGCCCCTCTGTATTCCAGCACATTGGATTTTACATGGAATTTAGTAGGAAGACTATACTAATACTGGGAAAGGCCTCCTTTTGCTCCTTTTGGTTCTTCATGGCATGGAGTCTACAGTAGATTCTGGCCCATGTGGATATGATGAGTATGGCTCAACTCGACCCGCCATCCCTCAAAATCCAAGGAAGACAAGCGTCCAGGCTTTTTTCTGTCCTGCACCAAAGTTGTGGAACGAGCTGCCCCTGGGAGTCTCTCGCTGTCTTCAAACGCAGACTGAAGACCCTCCTCTTCAGAGAATACTTGGGTGAATAGTACAGTGGTCACCATATTGACCTGTGTTTAGTAGAGTCTTAACTTAGAGGTATCTTTGAATTTTTAGTCTTTTTAAACTAGCTGAGGTTTGTCTTAAGTAAATAGCAAAGCACTTTTGTGAGTCGCTCTGGATAAGAGCATCTGCTAAATGCCTTAAATGTAAATGTAAATGATGGGATCATGCAGTTCCTTCCGATTTTCAGGAGCACTTTCATGCTGTAAGTCTCTTGTTCTACCACTTCCCGAATGTGTTCTATTGGATATAGATCTGGTGACTGGGAGGTACATTGACGAACAGTGAACTCATTGCCATGTTCATGTTCTTCACCAGTTCACCTGTTTAAGATATATTTGATTTGTGGCATGATGTAAACTATGGTCATGAAGGAAATGCTATTAATGGTAATGGTATTAATGATAACAAAGTCTGCCCAGAAAACATTCCCCATAGGTTTATTTATATGCACTTTTAACACTTTACTGTACGTCCTGTACATTTGCACTCCTGGACATTTTTGACACTTTACTTAAATACCAATGTATGCACATGTTTATTTAGTATTGTTTTTAATCTGCTGATTTCTCCTGTCTATTTATCTATCACATCCACTAGCTTGAACTGTTGACAAATCTTAGGTTTGGTTCATGCTGCTGGAGATAAATTCTGACCCTGCTACCTGTGTACCTCAGCAGAAAAGTCCAGAATCATTAGACCAGGCTATGTGTTTCCAGTCTTAACTCCAAACTGTCCAGTGTTGAGTCTGTGCCAACTGCAGCCTCAGCTTTCTGTTCTTGGCTTCCAGAAAGTGCTTCAGTTACCTCCTCACTGTAACCTTTCTGTCAGCTCCGTCTGGTCATTCTCTGTTGACCTCTCTCATCAACAAGGTATGTCCACCTGGAGAACTGCCGCTCACTGGATGTATTTTCTTTATTACACCATTCTGAATAAACTCTGGAGACTGTTGCACTGAGAATCCCAGGAGAAAAAGACTTTAACTGGAGCTTCCGACCCATATCTGCATGATTACATTTACATTTATGCCATTTTGCAGATGCTCTTATCCAGAGCGACTTACAAGAGAGCTTCACTGTTTACTCAAGAAAAACCTCTGCTAGTTTAAATAGACTAAAAATTCAAAGATACCTCTTAACTTTAGACTCTACTAAACACAAGTCAATATGCAGACCATGATACTCTACTCTTCGCCCAAGTACTTTCGGAAGAGGTGGGTCTTCAGTCTGTGTTTGAAGACAGCGAGCGTTGGACTCCCATGATTAGATAATCTTCAACAGCCGTGCCTCGTTTAAAGCTATACTTCACCAAATGTCAAATGGACTTACTTCCTCACTGACCCCAGCTGCAGCTGATCAGTCAAAACATGTCTGGTCTCTGACATCTGCTTCTTTAGTTTACCACAGGGGATGCTAGGCTAATATTGCTGAAAAACACTGGACTTAGGCTGTCACCAATGTTATCTTTGAAAATAGAAGAAACAGAATAATAATTACACATATAATAAAAAGAGGGAAAGCCCCAATACAGAACCTTGGGGGACTCCGTACCAGCCTGTCAAGAATACGTTACTCATCTGTTAGCAGCAGCTCCTGTTCCTAGGACCTAATGAGCATCTGTAAGAGGTAAAAACTACCCAGGCAGGTTATGCCGTTAGTTAAGTGCTGAGCTGAAAATTAAATTAAATTTAAATTTGTCAATGTATATTTTCTAAACCTTCAACAGCCGTGCCTTGTTTAAAGCTATACTTCACCAAATGTCAAATGGACTTACTTGCAGCTGATCAGTCAAAACATGTCTGGTATCTGACATCTGCTTCTTTAGTTTACCACAGGGGATGCTAGGCTAATATTGCTGAAACACACTGGACTTAGGCTGTCACCAATGTTATCTTTGAAAATAGAAGAAACAGAATAATAATTACACATATAATAAAAAGAGGGAAAGCCCCAAGAAGCCTTGACCAGCCTGTCAAGAATACGTTCGGTTGCGCTCATCTGTTAGCAGCAGCTCCTGTTCCTAGGACCTAATGAGCATCTGTAAGAGGTAAAAACTACCCAGGCAGTTTATGCCGTTAGTTAAGTGCTGGGCTGCCCTGAGGAAAGCTTGTTCTGATGTTGAATTCTGTCATTTGGTGCATCATAAAAACATGTTCCCTCCAGCAGCAAACTGAACCACAAGTGGATGGATGATTATTGGCAGACCTTTTTTTTGAGCACCCCAGTACGCTCCAAACAACATTACAGATTAAGTAAATAATCATTTGTAGTGCATTAAATGGTAAGAAGTGTGTTCTCTGCAGAAAACAAAGCATGGCCAGCCAAACCTTTGCACCTGACTGTATATAATCTACCTCTACTTCAGCAGACACCCTTCGTTTGATGATCAGCAGTAATTTCCTGCAGACTTCAACTCCAGCCAAAATCTGAGCTGCTAATCAAAGGCTTCTGAAGCCAGTGAGTAGTTGGATCAGGTGTGGAGGATTAGGACTGGAACTGAGAACTCTGCAGGAGGATACATCTCCTCTGCCTGATTACCACTGCCCTACATCAAACTACTCTGGACTGTACTTTGTGATTTTACCATTCTTCAGCTGCGTTAGCCAGTGGCTTAAAGACGTACTTCATCCAAATGTGCTAACACTTCTATTCAATTCAACTGTATTTGTGTTGTGCTTTCTGCATCAGAATGAAGAAGAAACACCCAGAGGAACCAAGGTTCAGGAGGTGAACTCTCTAAAAACATGAAAAAGAAGCACTGAGAGGATTCAAGACTCAAAAGGAGAAGCTCTCTAAAAACATGAGGAAAAACCACTGTGAGGAACCAAGAACATAAGACGGTTTGTCACATATCTATGTGTCTGAATGAGAACTCTCTAAGAGCCTGAGGAAAAACACTGTGAGGAACCAAGACTCAAAAAGAGAAGCTCTCTAAGAGAATGAAAGGTCAAACTAAGGCCATGAGAAAGAAATGTTCAGAGGAACCCATCCTCAACAGGAGAAATTTATCGGATTTCAGTACCACATGAGAGTGGCCTAAACTGGAACTGAAAATGTCCGATTCAGGATAGCCCTTCACTCTGACATTCAGATAACACATCTGTGACACATATGATGAAAAAGACTGGATGTGGACCAATGTTAGCTGCTGTGTGAACACAGCCTAACCCTGTAAAGCCCAAACCATTAAATAACATTAAATTGACAGAAAATTCAATTTTTTTTATCTGGAGCCTTTATTGGTCCTTCTGAACAAACAAACAAACAAAAGAAATTGAATATCAGTTTCCATATATGCGTTTCAATTTGTATCATATTTGATACAGCTGGTCACAGTGCTCAAAGATTCTTTTTTTTTTTTTGAACAAACAAAAAAATAATAAAACACAAACAAATTGGGAATTCCAAAGTAATGAGAAATCCACTAATGGGACTGGCAGGGTGGAAGTCTGGAAGACATAACATTTCAGTTATTTTTATTCATTTTGCGGTTCACAACCTGTTTATTTTGCATGATGGAAGGCTTGAAAACAGTTTCTGTCCTTGTTCAGACAAAGATGCCTTCTGCATTTCTCACAGTACACATGGGAAAAGTAGCCTACGCAGTGCTTGCATCTCTGTTGGGTTTCCCATGTTGGGAAATGATTAAGGCCATCCTTTCTCACATCAAGTGCTCCACTAATGGAACTGATGTAAAGTAGTTGTCAGTAAAAACTTTGTGATTCCTTGCAGTAGGAGTCCATTACTCGTCCTCCTCCTCTGCCTCATCATCATCATCTTCCCCTAGCTGCTCCATGTCACTTGAATTCCCATCCATAATCCTCTTCAGAGCATCTTCAACACTGTATTTTTTTGCCACCTAAAAACACACATACACACAAAAGACAGATTATTGTGTATTTTTTCTTTGAATTGGTCAGTTTTTAGTAAAAATCAGTAAGCAAAAGGAAGTTACTAGCAATCATACCATTACAACATCCAACTAGTCATCAATCATGATACAGCAAATTGCATTGCATTTTTAAAAAAAAAATGTATGTGGCTTGCTGTTATGTATAATGCTTGAAATACAATAAAATGACAATTGACTGATTTAGAGTTACATGACCTTATATACCTGCTGTATAAAATTTGATATGTAATATTCAACACGGTTTTACTAAAACATAGATTATGAAATATAATAATAATAATAATAATAATATATATATATATATATATATATATATATATATATATATATATATATATATATATTGTCCAAGTTCTTCTTCAAAAAACACCTGTGTCCTGTTCCTTAGTAATGGCAATCTTGGAGCATCACTGGAAAGCCCTCTAGTGAAAAAATTACTGCCCCCTGTTGAATTATCCATGCACTGCATGTACTTCATGGTATACATTGGGTTTTTCAGGAAAGAATGGTAACACTGCTCAGGTAGAGGGCTCAAAAAATCATGTATCACATATAGGGCTAAGAGTGTTCCTCTCACCAAGACTCAAAATCAAGAAAGACCTTTCAGCATATCAGTGAAGTATTCCCTTGGTCACTGCCTATGGCTTCTTTCCTGTATTCATATTGTGCTGATGGGAATTTGACCTTTGAAGGTCAGTTCTTCCCATGACTGAAGGCTAGCACGAGCGGAGGGTGACCCAGAATGGCATACAGGAATGGCATAGCACGTGCACAGCTTATCAACTGATCAGTTTCCCTGGACTTTTACATGCAATGTCTTCGAGCACAAATGGTTCAGTCCATAGTAACATCATGGTGTTGTGGCTGAAAGGTGTGTAACGTTTATTCACAGCACAGCTAATATGCAAAGGAGCCGTGACCTTCTACGCCTGCACAGCATCTCAAAGCAGCGGTCCCTCAGTGACGTATGGGCCTATATGGAGATTTGAATGTGCACAGTTTGCGCCGTGTGCATTGCTTTCTGTTGTATTCTCGTATTTATTATCATAGCTGGAGGCTGCTGCCGTCTTGGGAGCTATTTGTCTAATAATAGACATAATCAAAACACTGCTGATATGTTTACAGTACAATGTGGTGAAAAAGTTAGAAAAGTCAGCGTGAGTAATGCGGAGCATAAACTGAAGTGTCTGAGTTATAGCTGCTGTACACACACACACACACACACACACACAGTTATACACCGTGTAAACATCAGTAGAGAACACATTTATGATGATAGCACGGCCTCATTAACTATATCAGTCTTGGTCTAATCACTCATCCTATAGACGCACACTATTAATCATTCTGGATATTTTGGGATTTTTTTTTATAAATGGAACCTGACTGAACTCAATACTTTTAACTTTACAATTACTTCATGTAATTTCTAAACACTCCATTTTATTTATTTGTTTTTTACATTATTTGTTATTTTATTATTGGTCATTCACATTTTTTATTTATCATTTTATTATTTACTACTAGTATTTCTGTTAGTGTTTTTTTATTATTATTATTATTTTACTTTTGTTTTTAACTTTCTCACTTATTTTTTTTACTTCAATTACTAAATGAAATTAGTTAATAATCATATATTTTTTCATTTATTTTATTTGTTTTATTGTTTTCTAGTTTTATATTATGTATCATTTTATAAATAAACTTTTTTCTATGCTTTTATTCTTAAATGTAAATTTACTGTATTCAGTCTCTTCTGTATTAAGCTCAAATACACTGTAAATGAGGGTCACCCTCAGTGTATTCTGTGTTTTAAATAAAGGCTGATTGACTGACTGATAATAACTGATTGCTTCGCCCTGAGTTGCATCTTTGGCAGCCAACGTAGAAGAGACTGCATTAAATAGGAAATTCTAGGACCTTCAGGAACTACAGGAGGTCCAGGAGGATAATTCAAAATTAAATACATTTTCAAAATAATGAAAAAAACATCATTATAATTAATGTAATTAATTATTGGTATAATGTTGATAAAGTTAATGAACAAATCTGACATTGCAGTAGATATTCTGTGTTCATATAGGACAATTCCTTCAGCCCACATACAGAGCATTTTTTCACATTCGTAGCCATAAAACCCAGAAACTGTATCACTGTGTTTCCTTCAGTTCAGAGCACAACACATCATCCCCTGTATTGACTGGTTGGTACTATTAGCCAATACTGTCCAGCAGATTTAGCTGTATTAATGAATAAACTTTTCAATACGCTGATTCCTAATATCTCTGTAACTGGGATGAGTTAGGGGGCAATACTTTTCTCACACTTCTCACATCGTCTAGTTAGTGTTGAATAACTTTGTTCACTAAATATATCAAATTAAACAAGATGAGCTCTTTGTGTTTGGGTTTGGGTGCTCTTTCTTTACCAAACCTAATTTGCTGTAATAGCATAAAGGGGGCAAAAACTTGAATGACCAATTAGACGGTCCAAGAATGATAAAGACATAATACATATTAAAAACTGCTCTGACTCTGTCTGAATGGTGTGTATATCCAGTATGTGTGTATGCTTCTCATACAGCAGCTAAGCTCAGGCCAACTGTCTATATTTCACATGACTCACTCTGACTTTTCTGAGCTTGGAACTGAAATTATACCTCCTGTCAGAAG
The DNA here is from genome assembly GCF_030463535.1 of Salminus brasiliensis. Lineage (NCBI taxonomy): Eukaryota > Metazoa > Chordata > Actinopteri > Characiformes > Bryconidae > Salminus > Salminus brasiliensis. The sequence goes on from NC_132879.1 coordinate 10,430,869, forward strand.
CCATTATTGCGTTCAGTGCAGATGTGGTGTAATCAGATTGATTAGACTTGGCCAGGGGCCTTGCAATAGCAGAGAGGGAGAAACGTATCGATTAAAATAAACCGTATTAGCCATCCTCTCTCCTCTACAGTGCCCTCCTCACAGTGCAGGAGTGTGCTCAGCTCTTGGTTAACTTTGGTTAAATGCAAGAGAAACTCCAGAGGACGTGGAACGGTAGAGGCTGATGCACAGCTGGACACAATGCTTCAGCAAAAAATCACAGTTACATGGTTCTTCCACCATTACTGTCTAAAATGTGCTTGCTTAATTACATTTACATTTAAGGCATTTAGCAGACCCTCTTATCCAGAGTGCTTTGTTATTTATCCAAGAATAACCTCAGCTAGTTTGAATAGACTAAAAATTTTAAGATACCTCTAAGTTTAGACTCTACTAAACACAAGTCAGTAAGAAGACCACTCTACTATTCACCCAAGTATTCTCTGAAGAGGAGGGTCTTCAGTCTGGGTTTGGAGACAGTGAGCGACTCGGCCGTTTGGACACCCAGGGGAAGTTCGTTCCACCACTTTGGTGCAGGACAGAAAAAAGCCTGGACGCTCGTCTTCCATGGATCTTAAGGGATGGCGGGTCGAGCCGAGCCATACTTGAAGCTGGAAGGGCTCTTGGTTTGGATCGGCTTTTTGACCATTGCCATCAAGTATAGAGGGGCTGGTCCGTTCTTGGCTTTGTAGGCCAGAGTCAGGGTTCTGAATCTGATGCGGGCAGCAGCTACAGGAAGCCAGTGAAGAGAACGCAGCAGTGGAGTGACATGGCTGAATTTATGAACGCTGAAGGCGACCCGTGCCGCTGCATTCTGGATAAGTTGCAGGGGTCTGATGGTGCGCAGAGGAAGACCAGCCAGAAGAGAGCTGCAGTAGTCAAGTCTTGAAGAGACGAGAGACGGGTGCAGTGTTTTCATTGCATGGCTACATTTCAGGCGTGAAATCGGGTAGTCCTAGAACATAAAACTGTAATTTATCGTAGTTAAATAATGAGAGTTCAGTACATGGCAGTACGGGTTGCTACGTGACCCAGCCATTGTGGCCACAGCTTTTCCTGTGCCAGTTTCCAGAGAAGAGGAGCTCAAGCTCAATACGTGGCGTAGGGAAAGCCAGGGGTATGAGCACATATCCATGCTAGCCTAAAAGCTACTGCTAGATGAACAGAATCTAAACAGAATTTCTTCTCTCCAACATGAACTCTCTCGAAAACAAACTGGACTCAAGAGAGACAACGGGTGCATTCTGAGGAAAAATAACAGGGTGTTAAATTGGCTTAAATGCTCAGAGAATTTTTCACCTCAAACAAAGACATATTTATGATTTATACAATAAATAACTAGAAATATTCATTAAATACACCTTTAATATAATATAACTGTAATATCATATAATTGAATATGTTGCTGAAGCTTTTGTCAGTAGTACAGTATTTACAGTAGACTACTGTATTGTGTATTAAAGTATTACTATAGTATTAAAAACTGTAATTACAGTACAGTAATTCAGTACAATACTTGTAAATGAAACTAATACAGTAACATCTAGTGTTACAGTGACAGCACTATAATGAAGAAACTGCTGCCAGTTATTACCAGATAGTAGAGGCAAGTTACTTGGCTGCTTATTACTACTTTATTAAACAGGAACTAGGGTAAATGATCCATTTTCCACAGTTTATTATTATTTAGTATACATTATAATGTTGTCTGCAACTCTTACTTGAGTGTTGGGTTTATTATTAATATCAATAAACATGCCAATTAGCTTCACATACTTAACTACATAGTTAAATGACCTTAAATCTAGCCAGTCTAATGTGTTACCAATATCTAAATACATACATCTCATAGACACCAGGTCCTGGACTGGGACCCACTGTGGTCCACATTTGTCTGATTCCCATGTGATTCCAGTTCTGGTTATAGATTGGTAGTATATCTGCAGTAATCAGACCTCACCTTTAGGTGGGCGGTGACATCAATTCCTTCTGCTCAGGTAAAGCCTCTGTCTCCACCTGCTGGTGGCTGCTCCTCTCCACAGCCGCCTGGCTCAACACCTTAAGGCATGATTGACAGGTGTAAAGCCCACCAGTGCAAAAGCAGCGTTAAGCTCTTTAGCCCAACCAGTCTTTGTGTCCCGTTTTCATTGTAGCAGGTGTGAGATATCACAGGTATGCCAGTGTAACAGGCTCATTCACGGGCCTTCAGAAGCGCTAATCTGATTCGACACACTGCGTACACGCTGCAGCGACACACACTAACGCTTTCCTTGGGCTTGAATGGATTAGGTGTTCATCTCATCACTGCATGATGAAGGGCACTGAGTGAAGTAATGAATATGTTAGGTGTTATTTTTTCGCACACAATGAAGTTTGGTTAGAAATGGAGATGTTTTCAGTATAATGGTAGGATTATTGTCATTGTTCAGTAATAATAATGATATTTATTCGCTCATTTATTTGCTAATTTATCCATTTATTCTGGTCACTGCCATATCGACCCTTTACTATGTTAACTTTCCTTTACACAATACTAAAAAAGATGTTTTACATTGTAAAAGTGAGCAATTTACGATGTATGGTATATAGATGTGGTCCAAAATGAGGAAAGTCATCAGGTTTTCCTTATTATATACACCCATCAGCCATATTATTAAAACCACTGACAGGTGAAGTGAATAACATTAATGATCTGGTTCTTGTAGCACCAGTTAAGGAGCAGGATATGTATATTAGGCAGTCAGTCGCAAGGATCTGAGACACTTTGACAAGGGGCAGTCTGATGATATCTAGACAACTGGGTCCGAATATCTTCAAAACCTCAGGCAGGTCTTATGGGGTGTTCCTGGTAGGTGGTGGTACCAAAAGTGCTTTAAGGAAGTAAACTGTGACACACAGTAAACTGCAGACAGGGTCAGGGGCACCTAAAGCTCCTTGATGCTCATAGAGGCCCGACCTCACAACTTCGGCTGGTAAGATATTGGTGCCAGATACCCCAGAACACCTTCAGTCCATGCCTAGATGGGCCAGAGATGTTCTAGCAGGGGGAACTTCACAATATTAGGCTGATCAGTGTATGTATACACATGTACTAAATACACATTAGTTATATAGATTAAGTGTATTAATAGGGAGATTTTACTCCTTCGATGCAGTAACAGCCTCTTATTGTCTGAGAAGGCTTTACAGTAGATGTTAGAACATCTGAGAATTTGATAGACAAAAAAAGGCAAATACAAAATTCAGTATGGAGACCTGAATGAAGAAAATGTCCAATACTCAACAGCTACATACAATACAATGTCCAAATGTTTGTGGACACCCCTTTTAATAACTGCATTCAGCTACTTTGAGTTGCACCCAGTGCTAATACAGATGTGCAAATACACACACACAAACACACACAAACACACATACACACACACACACAGCTTGTCTAGAGTTAAGGATAAGGTGGGGTGAAGATCATCCAATATTCTGACCTCACTAATGCTCTTGTTGCTAAATGCAATCAAATTCTCACAGCAATGTTCTAAAATCAAGGATAAGGCCTTTCCTAGAGAGTATAGACAGTTACTCTGCGACCTTGCTAAACCTAAGAGTTTCAGGTGCAAGGGCCTGATGGTATAGGCATAGAAAGACCTGCAGGTTGCAGTAGTCAAGGCTTGAGATAACAACAGACTGGACAAGCACCATGGTGGCCTTCCTGGACAGAAAGGGTCGAGTTCTCTGGATGTTGTAGCAAGGTTTGCACCGATGACTGGTTACCCACAAATATCAGAAATACTTTATTGATGAACAAGCACCAAGGGTTCATGCTTTTTCCAATCGAACGACCAGAGCGTTCCTGAAGGAGATGGCAAAATTGTGGTGAGGACCTGTAGTTCCAGGCATGTACAGCAGTGTGGTCTTGCTGGGGTTGAACTTCAGGTGATAAGATGCCAGCAAGACAGGCTGAGATATGAGTGGAAACCTGGGTGTCCGAAGGTGAGAAAGAAAGGCTGATCATCAGCATAGCAGTGATAAGAGAACCCATCAGGGGACATTCCTGCATCAGGAGAGTGAGAACAGAAGAGGACCAAACACCAAGCCTTGTGGGACACCGGTAGAGACTCTGCATGGAACAGATGCCCCCCCAATTCAGGTTACCTGGTAGGAGCGTCCCTTCAGGTAGGTCAGGAGGATCTTGTAGCTGTATTTCCATCTGTCTAGCGCACATTTGACATTGGGCATGGTGCTGCTGTTTTATTGGTCAGTGCTTTTCTCCAGAGATTAGCAGAAGTAGACACTGTGAGTAATTCGATGGGGTGTCTGGATACTTTTGGATGCATGGTGGGTATATATAATAGCACCTATAGCATCCAGAACCAAGCTCAGATCTGAAGCAGATCTCTCTGCTCAGAGGAGTCACATGCCAGACTGCTATGATGATATTTATTATGATAAGACACTCTCCACTCTAACATGGTTGGTCGTCTGATTGGAACGGATGCTTTTAAGGCAGGAAATTTCTGTTTCAATCTGGAGCAGCTCATCATATCTCATGTCTCCTCTTTGTCTTGTGAAGAGACCTGAGGCTGTTGTGGTGGTACGGTGATGTGGTTAAGCGAGGAAGGAAAAGGAACAGAGGGATAATGACTGAGAGGATTCAGCGGCGCCCTTTTTTCCCTTTGATAACACGGCCAGATCAATGCAGGCATGTACAGCCGTCTGAGTGGGCAAACAGCGAGCGGCGAAGATGCAGATCGATGCACTACATTCAAAGAGCTGGAGGAACTCGAAAGAGGCTTCTCTTTGATTATTAGGATCTCTTTGATTACTACAGCTTCTGTACTTCTATGAAAATGAATAGCATGAAACTATACACAGCTGAAAGTGTTGGTTAAAGGGCCAGTGTCATGGAAAACCTCCCTTTTCTCTCTTTTGCGAGAGTATGTAGGCACTGCCAGATTTTAGAGGAGTTGGTTTTCTCCTGAGATCATACCGCTTACCGACTTGCAAAAATGGCCTACTTTAAAATTTGTCTTCTTCAGAAAAAAGCCTGGACGCCCGTCTTCCGTGGATCTTGAGGGATGGCGGGTCGAGCCGAGCCGTACTTGAGGCTCAAAGGGCTCTTGGTGCAGATCAGCTTCTGACCATTGCCATCAAGTACGGAGGGGCTGGTCCTTTTTGGGCTTTGTAGGCCAGCGTCAGGGTTTTGAATCTGATGTGGGCAGCAGCTACAGGAAGCCAGTGAAGAGAACACAGCAGTGGAGTGACATGGCTGAATTTAGTCTGAAGGGTTGAATTCTCTGGATGTTGTACAGGAGAAATCTGCATGACAGAGCATCAGTGCTTGCTTTGACTGGCTAGTATTTAAGCCTTTTTAACCTTGCTTCTCAATTCATCTGAAGCAGGTGATGCATTTTGCTTCACTAGGAGTATGTAAATGTTGAGGGTGTAAATATAAACAGGTTTTGGAATTGACCTGTTTTCCAGCTCTGTTTTGGTTTTGCTGGATTTTCTTTGGAGTTCACCTCCACATATTGAACTACCATTGCTTAACTATGCCAGTAAAATGAAAGGAACAGTAACAATGGGTGGGTAGGGTGTACAATTCTAAGGCATCAAGTGTCAAGTATCAAGGGTCATGTAAAATGTATTAGGACACATTGTATGGTGCTTAAAACCGTACAGATAGATCATAAAACCCTTTTTTTCCAGGCCTCAACAGCAATATATCTGACACATATCATTACAAGCTTAACACCCTGCTTGTCTTACATCAGATAAATAAGATCAAAGTTAACACAGTGTGTTAGCACAGCTACGTCTCGCTGAGTATACAAGCAGTGTAGGAAAGTGCCTATTGCAGCTTGTTTGAATATCAAGGGCAGATGGCCATATCACCAGGCTTCAGGCAGCAGTCTCAGCTCGAGCTATATTACTGTCTTGTATACGTATGTTCCTGTATTGTATATGACGCCCTGTCTGGGAGACACAGAGAGTGGATATACATCAACCACCCTTTCAGATCATTACACTGGTAATCTGCTGCGGCCTTAGCCTATAAAACACACAGAGTGCACTCTAATCTGTTCTTCTGTGGGTTTAACATGACCCTTAGACATCACAGTCTTTACTGGCCCTGACAAAACCATGTGATAATTTTATACATAGCAGAAAATGATAGAACCATAATCTCGAATCTTTCAAAATCTTCTCACTGGGGTTGTACCATATTCTTTTGAGGTTGCATCGACTCCAATTGGGTACCCTCTGCTCAAATAAGCTTTACTAGGAATAATTGAGCAAATAAAAATGCAGGTGTTGCTGTTCCACAGTGGAACAGTCTCCCACCTCTCCAGGGGCTGCTAAATCTTTGTGATGGTCTTTTGCAGTCAAACAGCGGTTCTGATTTGCCTTTATAGTGATACTACCAGCTGATCTATCTGAAGGTTTTCTTGATTTTCCACATTTGACCCTCCACTGTTCTGGCCTTTCTTCTGCTTTGTGGGTGTGCATTTCAGATGCTAGGCAGTTGCTTAGAGGAGCTCCTGGCTGCTGATTGTTAAGACAAAGTGTGACCAAGCCTTGTAATGATCATGTCCCTTTTTTTACTGGGTTAGGTGAACATGAGTTGAATTAACTTAGAATAATTGAGTTTAATGGGTTACCATTACCAACTGGAAAGTGATTGGCTCATGCAAGCTTAAAAACGGCTGTTATGGAAAATTATATTATAACCACATTATACTTTTATGTTGATTCATAATAGACTCATTTAAAATCCACTCATTCATTGTAATCATGCTTAGCCTTGTGATAGTGTGTGCTAACTATAATCATGTGTTGGCCTTGCAACACATGTTAAATCGCTCTTCTCTTTCCATGAAACACTATTGTTTTTCCTAGCATAGATTACAGCTGCATTGGGAGTGCACCTGACGTATTTACAGCCTATCTTGACCTGCTAGTAACCTCTCGACCCGGACAATGTGTCCTCTCAGGCGCCAGCACTCCTGAACAATGTATCTCTTCAGACGTCGGTGTGGCACGCACACCCTCTCCTCCTCCCTTTTTCTCAACTCCCTAATCTATACTATAAATATGTATGTTACCTGTTTTTACCTCAGTCTGCACTGTGGTTTCGAACTGCTAACAGACTCAATAAAACTTTGCTACTCAATGCATATTCTTGTCTGCCTTATCGATTCTTGACAGAATTCCATGACAACAGCACACACAGGGCTTCGAGTGGTCCAGTGGACTACAAGGTACTGCCACTGTGATCTGAGGATCGCTAGTTTGTCGGGCTGCTAACTATCAGCTGCCGGAGTCAGAGAGAGCACAATTGGCCTTGATGGCACTTCCTCCCCACATCACTCTTAGTGTGATGTTGGTGAGCACAGATGTCTGTTAGCTGTTGTGTCAGAGCTGGAGAGCTGTGCTTTCCTCCAAGCACGTTGGCAACCTAGCGAGGAAGCATCATCATGATGTGCCTTCACCCTCCTAGTGTTGGGGTCTTGCTACTGATAGTTCATTTTAACAGGGACTGGGTAATCAGCCTTCCAAACTGAGTAGAAAATGGGTTAAAATTAGTAACGCACTCATTTACTAATTTCTCCCATATTGATTGATGTTCCTCAACAGGTCCAGTTACAGAGTCAGCTGTGCTGGTTCAGTAATATACAGTGAGGTTGTGTGGGCAATACAACTAATTTAGTAAAACTCAAATAAACACTTTTCCCCATTGGCTTCTGGCACCATAGATTTGCATAGTGGGTGTGTCTTTTCCCCCTCACTCACTGTCCATGTGTAGTTGTTCCCCTCATGCTACATTCTCTTAGCTATGCAGGTATATTTTTTATAATAATTGGCAGCCAGGAGTCAGTGTGGTAGATAGTAAGAGCTAGTTACCAGTTTCTGTACCGCTGAGAGTGACTAAAGGCTGGCTGAGTTTGCTTGAGTTTGCTTGTTAATTCATTAAAGCTATTGTGCCTAATGTATTTTTACACTGCTTAGTGGTTAACAAAGCCTAGCTAACAAGTTGCCTTAAAGTTTTTAGGCTAGGTGAACTTATCAGGGTTTACAGTGTGGGAATGACTGACACAGGAACACATGAAGGTAACAATTCACAGACATTTTGACCGGAGGAAACCTTTGCATGCCACTGGATATTATCATAATCAGAATTTACCTTTTTTTGCCACTTTATACTTAATAAATACACTTTTATAGAATATAAGTGTAATCTATACAGTGATGTACTTACAAATAAGGAAAAACAACAGTAATATCCAAGGTTTAAACACACAGGCAGAGAGACACTAACACACACACACACTTCTGCAGAAGGGCTGTGAGTGGTTTCTGATCACACGGTGTGGGAGGAGGATTTGAGTGGAGTTCTTCGAGGTGTCGTGGCCTTCATGTTACAGTGAGCGGCTCAGCGTGGCATTTGCACAGGTATGAGAGTGGATTTAGGAGGGCAGTGGTTACATAGCCTGTGATGTGTGAAAAGAGACGGGACAGGTTTATCTCCCCCTAGCTCCACCTGCTATCTCTCTCTCTCTCTTTCTCTCTCTCTCTCTCTCTCTCTCTCTCTCTCTCTCTGGAATCATGCTGCCTTTAAGACTCTTATCCCACATTTTTTTCATGTTATATTTTCCTCTGTGACCTACTTCTAACATTTCTGTGGGTTTATGAAGCAAAACAGAGTCATAATTCATTTTTACCAAACTTTCCAACTTGTCTTTTATTCCTAAATGTTAAACCGTTTTGGTACTGTGCCTTTAAGACTCACACATTTATCTTCTTCCTGGTTACAGTGGGTCCAAAAGTCACTTGGAATCATTAGGCGCAAGGCAGGAATATCCCACAGACCCTCCATCACAGAGTACCGCAGCTCCATTCACTCACACCTCACAGGGCAATTTAGCTGAATACACCTACTGTACCACACTCCTCGCAGACAGTGACCAGAGCGAGAATTGAACCCATGACCTCAGAACCTCTGGAGTTCCACCGTTCCACCATTGACTTTAAGACTGATTGATATATGCAGATGGTCTCTGTTTTGATTGGCTGCCCTGTACTGCACCTCAAAGTACCATATTCAAAAATATGTGATTCAGCCTTATAACAGCAGTATATAAGCCACTCTCCTGCAAAAACCTTGCATCTCCATTTTTACCATTTGACTCTATAACTTGTATTCTACTGGTTCATTCATCATGACATTTTGATACAATGTGAAGAACAATCTGCAAGCTGCCACTGTTGGGCCCTTGAGCAAGACCTTTAACCCTCTCTGCTGCACTGGCGCAGCAGCGATGGTTGCTTAAATGCCCATTGCTGCCCACCACTTGGGGCATGTGTGCTCACTGTCAATGTGTGTGTTTGATCACTAGTGTGATAATGTGTATCATATTAAAGTATTAAGACTAGGATTGCACCGATCCGATACTAGGACCAGATATCGGTCCCGATACTACCTGATATTAGCTGGATCAGGTATCCGATATTTAGTCTGATCCAAAAGGCAGATCCATTCATGGAACATGACGGTATTCTAGGCCTCATAACTCAGGATCACAGACATGATACACACATCATAGTAAACTGCAAGACTCACCCTAACCAGCATCTAGACCTGTCATTAACTATCAGCGAGTAATCCAGCTTGTCATATAATGAGAACTGAGAAAGGAGGCACTGCTAGTTCCTCTCTAGTCTCACAGACTTTGAAATTCAGAATAAAAGTCCTGAGCCTAGACAACACATTTTTATGTTTCTACATTCAATATAATTGCTTATTTTATTATGTCACTAAATAAATGTTGTAAATAATAATTGAAATAATTAAAATGGAAGAATGTGTTTTAATGCACATGGATGCCATTGAACGTCTCTCTCTCGGAAAACAAGCCTTCACTATATTTCTGCTGGGCAGATCCCTTCTGTATTTTTCCATCTCTCTCGTTGCCGACCATCCTGTTCCCTTCATCTCACATTTATCACGTCATTCACAGTCATTTTCCCATCTGTCAAACTCTCGCTCTCTTTTGACGGTCATTTTCTGTTTGGTCACTGGTGCTTGAAGCTGAGGTTATTGCCTGGAAAAAGGTGAGAGGGTGAAACCAAGGCTGGCTTACTGTGAGCGCTTTCTCCTTGTTGTTGTTATTGTTTTTTAATAATATAAAAAAATATCACCCAATAATTAGCTAATCATCACTGTCCAACGCTATTTCTCATTTTGACATGATGTGAATCTGGCTGTTGTTTTTTAGATGGTATCAAAACCTTATGATCAAATGGACCAACAGAAATGCCATTTGTTGGCATTTTGGAGGTTCAAGGTTTTTGCATGGCGGTGATGATGTACTTGTAATATAAAAGGATAACAGCAATATAACAAAAATGACAAACTCATTGTAAATAGTGTTGAAGCAATCAATTATGTGAACATACAAATTGCATTCTTGTACGCTGCAGAGACGGTAAAGACTTTAGACGGTCAGCAGGATTAATGGTTGCTGGTTCTGTGGGTTAATTCTCATTTTGTGTTTATTGGGAATAAATAGCCTCTGGTGAAGTTATAGCCCAGTAAAATTAAATAGCCCTGATGAACATGATTGCTGTATGTTATTATTTCAGCCGAAAACAATTTCTTTGTGAATAGACTGGATCAGATACTGTGTTATGACCCTGGCTAAGGTAAAATGAGAGTGGGCTCTCTCCCCAGACCCTTTGTCAGCCCTTACGCCAGACGCTGTATAATTGCATTGCAGTGCATTTGCTTCAGTCAGGCCATAATATTAAAATCATTGACCACTGGCAAATTCAATAACATTGATTATCTGACACCTACAATGGCACCTGTCAAAGGGTGAGATATAAATATTAGGCAGCAAGTGAACAGTCAGCTCTTGAAGTTGATGTTTTAACATCAGTGACAATCGGCCAAGGACCAGATTGTGATGGCTGGACAGGGTCATGGGCGCCCAAGGCTCCACTGATGCGATCTATGGAGGCAACTTTAAACATTTAGCTTAAAGGGGGAAAGCTAGGATGATTTTAAGGGCCTGTGACTGACAGGGGCTCTGAATATTTGAATAATTGTCTATTTTGCCAGAAGTGTTAGAATTCTGGGGCTCAGTGTAATATCTTTTATGGGGCCCCAAATCCCTGACAGTGCCCCTGCATGAAGGCCTCACCATGTAAGTGGATCTGCTGTAACATGTTGGTGCCAGATATCACTTTCAGAGGTCTTGTGGAGTCAATGCCTTGACAGGAGTGGGACCTACAATATTATACAGGGGGTTTTAATGTAATGGCTGATTGTGTATTCTGTTATTTTGCTATTCTGTTATATATATATATATATATATATATATATATATATATATATATATATATATATATATATATAAAACAGAATAGCAAAATAACAGAATATATATATATATATATATATATATATATATATATATATATATATATTTTTTTTTTTTTTTTTTTTTTTTTTTTTTTTTTTTTTCAAGGGTAGGGCCTGGGTCAACCCCAGCCCCCATGCTGGCTTCGCCTCCAAGGCTACTACAGTTAATTTTTTTCCCCACTCACGTTTCAGTCAGTCAGAGACAAGTTATTAATTCACAGTTCTTGTCCTACTCTTTAATTTTTAAACTCTGGCAATTTAGTAGCTGATTCCACAGAGGGAGAGCAAAACAAACACTTTCAACGGCAGTTCAGTGCTGTAGCTCATCAATTTATAAAGATGTCAATTGAAAATGCTGGCAGCCGTTAACATTGCGAACAGAGCTCCACAGTGAACCAAGGAAAATGGTCCAGAATGACCTGGAATAAACTTTGTTGCATTAATGTCCATAAAAAAAAACATTAATGTCCTATTAGGTTTTATATAGACTGTGTTCAACTGTATTCAGACCTTCTAATTAGTAAATTTGGCTACTTTGAGGTGGCTCAGTAACCACACAAACGCCACACTTGAGCCTAAGTTCACCATGACCAATGCCTGCCCAGCCTTGGGCTGTGTAGCTGTGTTTTCTGCAGTGAATGAGCTCCATCCAATACCAAACAGCTGAAGTCCAGAACTAATCATCTAACATCAGAACCTGATCAAGTCCTCACAACATCAATGTTCCAACATCTAGTGCACAGCCTTACCAGAATAGTAGAGGCTGTTATTGCAGCAGAGGGCGGACAAACCTCCTACTAACCTCCTTGACCTCCTTGATGCATGAACAGGCCTGATATTGGAGGCCTATAGATGGATGGACATTTCGGTCATCAGAGAGATGGAACCTAGTGCTAACAGGAAGAGGTCAAAAGGCAGATCACCGTCAAACCTGCATGAGAGATCAGAGCGCATCCTAGCTATCAAAGAGATCACACCCAGGCTTGTCAGAGGGGAATAATGAATGTGTCGGCCCATGGGGGGGCTTAGAAAATGACCACCTTTCCTCAGCACAGTTCACTGCACGGCGTGACCTGAACTACTCAAAGCACGCAATTTTGGCAATTTAGATTAGAGCACTCGAGAGAGGAGCGAGGGTTTAGCAGAGGCAGGCAGAGTGGTAAATTGCACATTAATCCGCGGACTGTGATAATTGTCTGCAAGCTTATCGAGGCATTAATGAATGTGAGAAGTGTGAATTGTCATAGCTAAAGAGCAAGCAATTTGAGGTTACTGTGACATTGGTATAGAAAGATAATCTCCTCCCCCAAAAATTGTCTAAATGCACTTTTATAGGCATTTAAATGTCAGCTGAAGTCAGGGACAGTATAGAGTCATTTCCCAGCGTGCTTTGAGACTGTGGCAGACATTTTTCCCTGTTCCCAGTGGGCCGTGTGCTCTGTCTTAAACTGGACTGAGGGCAGTAGAAGTGGTGCTCCTCTGTGTTTTCAGGGCTCACAGTTGGTCAATCGTTGTTGTGATGTAAAGTACATCTCCTGATGTTAAAGAGTTGAACTTTATATGATTATATTAGATGAGGACTCATTGACTATGTCCAGACGTCCAGCCCAAATCAGATTTTTTGGCATATCTAGATTGTATCCAGATTATCTGGTCGTCTGATCATCTGGATGCGGAAAACCACATGAAATCCGATTCTCCAAAAATGTAGCAAATCAAACCAATGGATGCTCAAATCCGATTTTTTACAAGTTTCTTTTGCGTCATTCGCAACACAGCAAGCAACGACCATGTCAAATCCAGAGCAACCTTCATCTTTCCTGCTTCTGTCTATGAAAGCAGCTCCTTAGCGCCAATGCCGTTGCCACAGCAACCCATTCAGATAGGTTTGTGATGTCTGGACACGCAAATCCACTCTGATCACTTGCAAATAACAGTGCAGATCTCCCCAAGTCTGATTTGAGAAACTCACCCTGAAGAGCTGTACAGGAATGTGGATAGAGGTAATATTGCTGGTTTCTGTGGTAATCTGTAATCTGCCTGGGGATGAAATTCATGGTATTCTTGTGGGAAATCTAATGAAATGACTATTACAGAAGGAGACTTTTCACCTTGTAAAAACTCATTTCAGGGAGGTAGCACCAAGCAACCCAGCTTGTAGTACAGCTAGTATGCTAATGAATGAATGGCAGCTGTTAACTCACCTTAACTTGTCTTTTACAGCCATGTAACCCCCAGGCAATAGAAAAGTCACTGCTGTTTACAGAGCAGCATCACTGTCCTTATTTTGACGCTATATGCAAGGGTAGTGTGTTACTCTCTGTGTTGAACACACCGCCACCGAGCTGCAGGACACTGAACTGAACTGATGCACAATGAATGACAGCGGCCCACTTTAAATCCCACCCACAAAGAACACTGATAGGCCTACTGAACAAAAAGAGGACGCTCTCTGTGTTGTACACTGTAATAAATGTCTGTAGTTTTCATAGCTGTACTACCGTACAATGAACATTTTTTATACTGAAAAACCTGAATACATTTACATTTACATTTACATTTAAGGCATTTAGCAGACGCTCTTCTCCAGAGCGACTCACAAAAGTGCTTTACTATTTACCCAAGAAAAACCTCAGCTAGTTTGAATAGACTAATAATTTAAGTTTAGACACTACTAAACACAAGTCAATAAGGAGACCACTCTGCTATTCGCCCAAGTACTCTCGGAAGAGGTGGGTCTTCAGTCTGCGTTTGAAGACTCTGCCGTTCGGACACCCAGGGGAAGCTCGTTCCACCACTTTGGTGCCAAGACAGAAAAAAGCCTGGACGCTCATCTTCCGTGGATTTTGAGGGATGGTGGGTCGAGCCGAGCCGTACTTGAAGCTGGAAGGGCTCTTGGTGCGGATCGGCTTTTGACCATTGCCATCAAGTACGGAGGGGCTGGTCCGTTCTTGGCTTTGTAGGCCAGAGTCAGGGTTTTGAATCTGATGCGGGCAGCAGCTACAGGAAGCCAGTGAAGAGAGAACGCAGCAGTGGAGAGACATGGCTAAATTTAGGAACGCTGAAGACGACCCGTGCCGCTGCATTCTGGATGAGTTGCAGGGGTCTGATGGTGCGCAGAGGGAGACCAGCCAGAAGAGAGTTGCAGTAGTCAAGTCTGGAAGTGACGAGAGACTGAACGAGCACCTGGGTGGCCTCTCTAGAGAGGAAGGGTCGAATTCTCCGGATGTTGTACAGGAGAAATCTGCATGACCGAGTTACGTTTGCAACATGACTTGAGAACGATAACTGATCATCCATGACTACACCAAGGCTACCAGCTTCTGTAGAAGAAGTGACCACTGAGTTCTCAAAGGAATACAGCATGTTGCAGTAGATCTGTAAAGCATTATGGTCAAAATTATGTACATAGCAGGAGCAGGATCTGTTTTCAGCATTTTGCTAATGGAACATTTTCTTAGATACTAGTTTTTATCATCACACAGACAGAAGGACATCTGGCTATCCACACACTGGGCTCCACTAGCTCATTGGGCAATATGCACATTGCGCTTTATACAATGCTGTAATACTTGAACATTAAAGGTGCCCTAGAAAGGAAAACTGTATGAATCATGGCCTATTTCAAAAGCCCAAACCTGTTGCGTAACAGTCTTAACTCTTTACAGCTACATTAGAGAAAGCCCTAGTCAAAGCTGGTGAAACTGTAAAGCTTGATGGCGACTTCAGGAGAACATATTGTTGGTTCTGGAGAGCAGCACATCACCACCAGCCCCCGCTAGTTCTGGGAATAGGGGTTGCTACAGAAACCAGACTTCATGACCGTGGCTTTTCCTGGGCCATTGTCTGCAAAAGAGATGCCCAAATAAGTCGGAAAGTGCCGGGCTATTGTATTTCCAGTAAGACCCAAGAAAAGCCAAACCCGAGAAGCAAGTAGGGGTAAGGCTAAATGCTACCCTGGCTGCAGTCTCTTCAGCTTGCTAACAGTACACTGCACTTCTGAAAGAATATTGAGGTGAAAATCATAAGTTTCCATGTGCATCTCTTATCCTAGACAATAATAAGCATAACATTTTAACTCTGTGTTGTTATGATATCATCACTGTCACTCAAAATCCTTGCATTTCCATTTTGGCCATCTTTTACTTTTTGACATACTGTGAATCTGGCAGTTATTCACAATACCTTGTCAAAATGTCACGATGAACGAACCAATAGAAATGCTCGTAAATTAATTCAATCTTTTCCCATTGACTTCTATTGAAATTGAAAAGGTTGTTTCCTTCTCCTGCAAGTCAGTAGAGTCCTGTAGAGATTTTGTCAGCACAGAAATCTCTGAAATGCTGATGACGAAATGCTGCCATATGTCATATAAGTGATTGTACTGGTTTACAATCAGCTTTTTACTGTATTTGTACTGTACTGTTTTTCATGGTGCAGAATATTGTGCAGTTTTGGAGAAACGTTCGATCCATTGCCTGCAGCATTCTGGGCTCTGAGCTGATATAAAAAGATGATATGAAATTCAAGCCAAATTCTTTCTCTTCTGGGGAGCGCCAGCGGGTTCACCATGAGGAACAAGTAAGTTCAGTCCAGTGAAAATGAAATTAGCTAAGCTTGGGTTGTTTGGGATGCATCGTGCATCTCACTGACCGTGCACAGAAATGGGCCATGTTAGCTATGGTGAAATACACCGAATGCCAGAATTTGTTCTTTTGTACCACGAAACTCAATGTGAACTTCAGAGCATGACCTCTAGAAGAGGCCTTCACCCTGCCCTGACCTCCTGATCCTCCCGAGCAGTGTCCTCACACCCTGTCCTGCTCTATGCAGTTCAACCCCTTTAACTAAACCTTTATTATTCAGTTATTGATTCAGCTATTTATTACTATAAAGACTTTCAGCAAGTTTCCCTGTGCTCGAAATTTGTATTTATTTCCATGAAATCACATTACAACCAATCCATCTCTCTGTGGACATGGACAAAAGTATTGGGACACATTTACACGTAAGGCATTTAGCAGATGCTCTTATCCAGAGCGACTTACAAAAGTGCTTTGCTATTTACCCAAGAAAAACCTCAGCTAGTTTGAATAGACTAATAATTCAAAGATACCTCTAAGTTTAGACACTACTAAACACAAGTCAGTGAGTAGACCACTCTACTATTTGCCCAAGTATTCTCTGAAGAGGTGGGTCTTCAGTCTGTGTTTGAAGATAGTGAGCGACTCTGCCGTTCGGACACCCAGGGAAAGCTAGTTCCACCACTTTGGTGCAGGACAGAAAAAAGCCTGGACGCTTGTCTTCTGTGGATTTTGAGGGATGGTGGGTCGAGCCGAGCCGTACTTGCTCGAAGGGCTCTTGGTGCACGACAGCTCCTGCGCCTCAGTGTACTACAATTCCCTGGGTCCGCGAACCCCTGGACCTGCAACCTTTATCTAAAAAACATTAATTACCAAAAGCTAAACTAAACAGATAGGTTAAAGGTGGAAGCCAAATTCCATCTGTGTCCAGCAGTAATGGTGAAAACAGTTGTCTTGTCTTGTAAGTGAACAGTCAGTTCCTGAAGGTGATGTTTTACTAGAGAAAAGCTGGTACATAGAAAACAGGCAGGTGTAGGAATCTGAGTCACTTTGACAAGAACCAAATTGTAATGACTAAACAACTGGGTCGGAACATCTCCAAAACATCAGGCAGGTATTGTGGAGTTTTTTTCTGGTATGCAGTGGTCAGCGCCTACCAAGAGTGCTCCCAGAAAGGACAACTGGTGAACCGGCGACAGGGTCATGGGCACCTAAGGCTCATTGCATAAGGCGTAATCCATGGAGGCATCACCTCTCAACTCACAAGACTTAAATATCTGCTGCCAACACCTTCAGAGGTCTTGTGGAGTCAGATTTTTTGTGGCTGCACAAGGTAGAGCTACTTAATATTCGGCGGGTGGTACTAATGTTATGGGTGATTGTTGTATAGTGTGGTTATTTGCCTGATTAAATGGTTCTTTGCTTGGGTTAATGGTGTCGTTTGGCTATAAGGTCCTTGGTTAAGTGAGATTGTGTGTGTGTATGAGTACCATTAATGTAGCATTAATGCATCGTAGAGGTCAGGTTCAGCAGTTGTGGATCTGAGATGATTTAAATTTGGTAAAGCTTTATCAGTAGAGGATGAGTGAAAGTCATTTCTGAGAGTGATCAGTGAAGTGCGTGACTGTGCTCGGCTTGTCATTAAGCCCTCAAAGAGTTGAATTGGTTGTGTGCTTGATCAGTGCTGTGGCCCTGCTGTGCTGCGAGTGTAGATCAGTTCTGTAAAGATCAGCGTCTCCCTGAAGGCTCGCGCTGTGTCCAGGCCAGGCCGGAGCAGACGGAGAGAGTACTTCTCCGTCAGAGACGCCGCAGTGCTGAATACTGATCAGACTGCTAGAGGACGAGGAACGCCCTTCCTCTGACTTTCCCGGAAGCCCATGAATAAGATGCTGCAGGTATAAAGGGGGCAGGAGAACACAGTGGACACTGAAACAGTACATGTCATAGACAGAATCTTAACTTTGCACTTTGATAGGGTCACATGGTTGTTGGCTGAATTCATAAAAGCCATCACTGGGAATCGTCCCTATTTCTATGGCAATGGCTGTCGTTTTTAACAGGAACTCAGTAACTGTGCCCTTTAAAAAAAGGGCCATTCAAGTGTTCTACATACAAAATTAGGACACCCCATGGAACCCTTTGTATTTTTTTACCCATTTAAACATCTGGACATTTAAGCTTCATTTGAACGATACTAAGAGATGGAGGCAAAAGAACTAAACACATACAACTGAAGAAATACCTTTACACATCATTTGTAAAATGCAATGGACAGAAATGCAGTTTTCTCGTTAGGAAAAAGTTAGAACACCCCCACATGTATTGCTACTTCAAATGTCTGGAATTAGAATCAGGTGCAGCACATCAGCTGCAGATGATTAGAGCATGGTTAGAGAGGATTGTGGAGGAGCCTGTCTTATGTAAACCACAGACATTAAGTTTGAAGTGAGTGGCAAGTTTGGCCCAAGAGCAGACCTCAAAATCCATAAAGAAGACTCCAACAATCTTAAAAGTCTCGGGCCCAGCAGGTAGCTCTTACCACAGTTGAGGTCAAAGTACAGCTTCTACCATCAGAAAGAGACCACACATGTATGGTTTTTTTTCATGGGAGGTTGCAAAGAGGAAACCCTTGCTGTCAGGACGTCTGGAACAATGTGCTTGAAACAGAAGAATCCAGCTTCCTCACAGGAGGGATGATGTTCTTTACCTTGTTAAATGGTTCGTCCCAGTGATCGAGAACTTCTTGTGTTTTTGTGGTTTGAGGTTCTGCGGAATATTACCAAAATGAGTCAAATAGTATGAAAAATAGTATGCATTTTAAATACAATACAGCTGTTGATTTGTCTTATTTCAAAATTGATAAGTCATGCCAAAAAGATTTTCTAAGCTTACTGAGCTTAATCTCCAGTTTGGAAACCGGCCATCAATGTTCTATGGTGTGTGGTATGTTCAGCAAAGCCAAGGCGACTCAGAGTCAGTGCCCATGAAGAAGCTTTTAGCATAAAACAGGGCAGCAGAAGGCAAGAGGCAAGGAAACAGCTTTTACAGCTTGACAAACAACACTCTGCCTTCTAAAGCCCTTGGAGCCAAAACGCCCCAGCAAAGGCCAGCTCCAGAGTTATTCATCCACTCTTAAATGCAGGAGACAGTAGATAGATCATGGCACTAAGACCACCACAATAAGGCATACAGGATATATCAAAACTACACATACTTCACACCTAATATTTTGGTTAAATGTCTCTTAGCAAGATGTTTTTGGTAGCTATCATCAAGCTTCTGGATGAATTTTGGTTGGATGTTTGATCACTCGTCTTGGCAGAATTGGTAAAGATCAATTAATGCGTTGCATTCCTGGTGCCCTGTCCAGGGTTTTTTTTTCCTGCCTTGTGCCCAATCATTCTGGATAGCCTCCGAACCCACCGCAGCCCTAACCATGAAGAAGAGGTTAGGAAGATGGATGGATGGATTCCTGGTACAGCCATGTCCTTTAAACACAGTACACATATTTTCGATAGGGTTGAGGTCAGGAATTTGAGTCCAGTTGTGTCAATGTTTACCCCCAGACCGTCGTCTGATGTGTCCATGTACCATACACATATTTTCGATAGGGTTAAGGTCAGGAATTTGACCGTCCGACGGTCTGGGGGTCTGGGGGTAAACATTGACACAACCCTATCAACCCTATCAACCGTATCGAAAAAATGTGTATGGTACACGGACACATATGGTGTCCAGGTACCATGCACATAGTACACAATACATAGTATGGCTGTACCAGGTCCATACTAAAGAATTCTCAGGTAGTTCTGCTTCTTTGTTTACCAGCAGAAAAGCCCCTGAGCATGCGTCCAGCGTGCGTCCAGGCTTTTTTCTGTCCTGCACCAAAGTGGTGGAACGAGCTTCCCCTGGGTGTCCGAACGGTAGAGTCGCTCACTGTCTTCAAACGCAGACTGAAGACCCTCCTCTTCCGAGAGTACTTGGGTGAATAGCAGAGTGGTCACTTTACTGACTTGTGTTTAGTAGTGTCCAAACTCAGAGGTATCTTTGAATTATTAGTCTATTCTAACTAGCTGAGGTTTTTCTTGGTAAAGAGCAAAGCACTTTTGTAAGTCGCTCTGGAGAAGAGCGTCTGCTAAATGCCTTAAATGTAAATGTAAATGTAAATGCTGTAACTCGTTCTGCCCCAGAAAAAGAAGTTATGTGCCTTGACATTCATGTCTACAACAACTGTATGTAAACTTTAGTTGAGTGAAACTATGTTGTTCCAAGATGGAAATTTGAACTGGCTGCACCTCACATCCATTTGGGTCCCAATAAATCAGTCATATACACATTAAAGTCCAACGTCTGCATGTGGACATGTTTCTATGGTATGTGGAGAGCTAGGACAGCTTTTCTATATCTTTGGAACATTGCCAACGTAAAAAGGCCTTATCCCTGCATGATGCAGAAAAATGAGTACATGTCCCCATTGCCTCTATACTATTGCAATGCACTATTGTCAGGATGTTCCAGCAGGAACCTCAGTAAACTTCAACTAGTTCCTTACTACAACTTCTTCCAGCCCTGAGTGAGTTTTTCTTAGCCACTATTGCCTTTGGCTTTGCTTTGTGGCAATGGCAGTTGTAAAAAGTGCTGTACAAATACACTGGATTGGAATGCACACTCAATTCATTGCAAACAAAAAAGTATAATATATATATTATTGGTTCGCTTTGCCATAAAACACCAGTAATCAGGGTCATCAAACCGGTTGTGTTAAACTCCGAAGACTTTAGCTAACTTAACATCATTCCCAGCTTCCACATCTGAGGTAAATGGAGCGCAGCATTAATCCTGAGAGTGGTTTTACTGACAGTATTAAATAATGTAAACCAAGTTCACTGTAAGAGTGGTTCAGATGGCTGTAAGTGATGCAATGGACAATACACTCGAATGCTAATAACCGAAACCCTGACGTCGCATCGGGCTTCTTTCTAATGCAGGCCTGAGTTAATCATTGCACAGCAATGCCAAGAGAGAGACAGAAAGTGTGTGTGTGTGTGTTCAATCACTGTAATCCAGGAACAGGACTTCTGCTTTGTATTTCTCCAGAGAAACAGATGATACACTGAGCATCGATTCCTGCAGATTCTTCAGGAGAACGTTCACGCTGTGAATCTCCCTCTCTACCACATCCCAAACGTGTTCTACTGGACTCAGACCTGGTGACTGGGAAGTCCAGTGAAGCACACTGTACTCGATATGGTACAATTATCATGCTGGAAACAGCTGTTAGAAGATGGGCCAATTGTGCTCAGGGAGGGATGCACCTGGCCAGCAACAATACCAAAATAGTCTGCAGCATTCAAGCGACGACTGATTGCTATTAATGGGCCCAAAGTGTGCTGAGAAAACAGGGACCATGCCATTACACCACCTCCTCCACCTGCCTGGACTGTTGACACAAGGCAGACTGAGTGGATTCATGCTTTAGGTGCTATAGTCTGACCCTACCATATATGTGTGTCTTACTGCCTACTGTCCTACTGTCTGACACCAACAATCAGGCCATGCTCAGAATCAGAGATTATATTTTTCCCCCATTCTGATGGATGATGAACATGAGCTGAAGCTGCTGATCTGTGTCTTCATGAGTGTTTGGTGTTGAGCAACAGATAAAACCACTATCTGCCAGTGAGCTATTACACCATGTGGGAGACCAGGGTTCGATTTCCAGTTTTGGTGACCGTATGCTGCACTACACCAATAAGAGTCCCTGGGCAAGACTCGTAACACTACATTGGCCCACCTGTGTAATACGAGTTACCCAGTAAGTCGCTCTGGATAAGAGCGTCAGCTAAATGCCGTAAATGTAAATCTTTGCATTGCTACCACCCAATAGGCTGATTAGATTATTTTATACGAATATTAGATCATTTTTAAGGGTTTGATTGCACATTTGCCATTTTTCTTTTAATTCATTTTGGTTTTATTGTGCTATCTGGTGCCCCAGTTGAGTCTTGGTTCCTCTCAGGGTTTCTCCCTGCCAATCTGAGGGTTTTTTCCCTTGCCACTGTCGCCACTGGCTTGCTCAAAAGAGGCTCTGGTATCTGGTACACCAACTTTGTGACAACATTCGTTGCATTAAGCGCTATATAAATAAATTGGAATAGAATAAAGTCCTCAGTGAGTGTAGGTTTGGCTGCCAGGCTTGTGTGTATTGGTTTACACCTGCTGTGCACTTGGCTAATTGCCGGTCATTCAGAATAGGGTTAAGGCATATTAGAGTTTATTACAGTTAAATCAGCTAATTACCAATAATTCTTTGTTTTATCTCAGTTTTTGACCTAATTTACATGTTAATTTATATTTACAGTATATACAGTACTGTCCAGAGGTTTTAGAGGTGTAAGCAAATTACTTAAAAGCATCTATCTCAGCAATAAGAGCATTTTACTGTAAAATCTCCATTAGAACAGATGCAGGTAAACATAAATCCAGTAAAAGTGACAAGAGTTTCTGAAGAAAGTAGGTGAGATCTTGTGAGATAGTCTGAAGAACAGAGCTTGGTTCCTCCAGGGGTCTCCTGGACGCCCCCCCCCCCAGTCCAGCAAGCACAATGTGGACGTAGCTCACATGATTTACCATCAAAAAGCCCTGATTTACCAAACCAGGTGTTGAATGATCACTATAAATAATTCTAGACTCCATGAGGAGAAGTTAGGTGATATTTTAATAGACACCGTGACAAACCATCACTATTTTTTTGGATTGTTATTAGTATTATTTTTATATTAGTGTTCATTTTACTGAGTAAATAAACACGTGCTGCCCGGATAATGATCTTTTTCCTTCTAATTTGAATTATTTCATATTTTGGTTAAACTGTAAAAGCCAGATCACTCGATAAAGCCCTCCAGATTTGGTTGCTTAAAGACTTAATTATTTTCCCCACCCGCATTCAGGCAGGTCTTGCGGTGGGGCTGGCTAGCCGTGGCCTGAGTCTGCGCTCGGATTGGCCCGTAAATCGTACTGACGTGCTTGCCCGCCAATAGAACGCGGGGGAGGGCGGGACTTGTCGCTAAACGGGTGGGAAAAGAAAAGACGTACCTGCAGCCGTAAGGGTGGAGACAGATTGGAGAAGAAATAACACACACACACACACACACACACACACACACTCACACACACACAGAAGAGCTCCACACACACAAACAACACGTGTTTCGACTTTTCCTCGCCCGCTGAGAAATAAAAACACAGCTAGCTGGCGGACTATTGCTAAACGGACAGTTGTCTTGTTGGGGAAAGTTGTCTGCTCTCTCTCTCGGCTCGTTTTGATTAAAACAGTGTCGGACATGAACGACTCGGACGTGTTTTGCAAGTCCGGAGAAGTTTCGGCGAACTCGTCGTGGTGCGTGAACCGGACGGGTTCCCCCTACAGCCCGATGGACGCCGCCTCCTTCATGCACATCTTCCCCACCGTGTACGGCGTGCTCTGCTCGGTGGGCGTCCTGGCCAACAGCCTGGTCATCTACGCCGTGGCCACATGCAAGAAAAAAATGGTCTCCGACATCTACGTGCTGAACCTGGCCGTGGCCGACCTGCTCTTCTTGCTCGTCATGCCCTTCAACATCCACCAGCTGGTGAGGGACAGGCAGTGGGTCTTCGGGAACTTCATGTGTAAAGCCGTGGTGGTGGTGGACGTCAGTAACCAGTTCACCACAGTGGGCATAGTCACCGTGCTCTGCGTGGACAGGTACTGAGACTGGGCTTCACCTCTATCCCACTATAAACCACTATCAGGATCTGAAAAAACACCTTTACTGCATTTTCTTTAACCTGTATTAATTTAATCCAGTAATTTAATCTGTCTGATCCTCTTGATTGTGGGATTAATCATTTAAAAATAGACATGCAGGTCAGTATGTCTTCATTTCTATCTGTATCTGGAGCTTAGAAAACATACTAAACTTATAAATCAGTATTCAGAAGTGATAAGCTAATAAATACAAAAAAATAATAATATACGGTATATCTGAAATCTCTGTCATGCAAAAACAACAACAACAACAACACTGTTTCCAGAATTGTTCATTTTTACTATAATTTGTATAATTTAAATTTGGCAGATGTTTCTTAAATTGTGTCCAAAAAAATCTGATGATAAACTTTTCTCTCTCCTGCAAAGTTTCCACTTTGGAAATACAAGCTTTTTGCATGACAGTTTCGACTGGTGATATGTATATATATACAAAACAAAAGTTCCAGAGCATAAAAAACTATAATCTGTAGTTTATGAGCCATAATCTTAGACATATCTTATTTTAACTTTTTATTTTTATATTTATATATATACAAATATATGAAGCTCGTCACCGTCATCTCTATTTTTGTATATCTTCACTTTTTATGCATAAATTTAAAGGAAAAAAAAAAAAGTTAAATTTCACTTTAGCTGACAGAAATAGTATTTTTTTCTTGATATCCATTGAAAGGTAAGGAACTTTTTCTTTCTTTCCATGAACTTTTAGAGATACTCCTTTTTTTAAATGACATGCATTATACTAATTAAAGTTATAAAGCTTATAAATCAGTATTTTCAGCAATAATTTATAAAGAAATTCAAAAGTTTAAGTTGCAGTTCTTGAGTTTTGGAGCTTTTTTTTTACTATTTAACTCGTCATATATACATATATACAAAGTGTAAAATTTAATTTCACCAAATACCATCATGAATAGACAAGTAAAAAATCCTTAAAAAAAACTTAAACTTAAATTTAGAATCAAATGTTATTAAATTAGATTGTAAAGTTTTAGAGAGATACAGCAGCAATGATGTATATGTACATGCTTGGGCACCCCTGGTCACATTATGTATTTTGTTGGTTTTCTGAGTGTAAATAAGTGAACAGATTCCATACAGAGAACATTTTAGACACAATTTATATGTATTTTCTGAATTTAACAGATTGCATGTGACATCACTTTTGAGAGTATTGGCTTTGCTTCCTAACGGGAATTGTTTAAGTGCAGGGATTCCCAATCCCACTGCACACTATACACATCTTTCTTTTTAGTGTTTTCCTTCATCCAGCAAACCTGATTCAGCTCATTAGCTCATTCATCAGCTCCTCCAGTGCTGGATCAGATGTGTTTGAGGAGGAAACACACAAAAACGTGCAAAGCAAGGGGTCCCCAACACAGGCTTTACAAACCGCCGGTAGGTCACCGTTGGACCCCATTATAAGACCATTACACGTGTAAGGATCTGTCAGAGGTCACCTGTTAAACCAGTAACATTCTTTGCACTGTGATGACAAGCCATCAAGAAAACATTAGACACCAAACCACTGGGAATCAACAGACACCTTTTTGTGGCAGTCATTTCAGTTTAATGACTCTACCAGAGCTCTGTGTGCACACTAATCTTATCAGCATAATCACATTACCATCATTTGTCCATATTTTTATGATTGAGAACAGACTAGAAACACCACCATGTTCCGTGTAGGCTAGAAGCTTCTGTCTTTACTGTAACCTTTTTTTTTTACTGGATGTTTATTTATTAAATGATTTAACTTAATACAAATATTACGCAATTAGTATTGTTTAATTCTTAGTTTTAATCAGTTAGTTACATTAATGAATATATAAAAACATGAATACAGTAAAAACAAAACAAATACATTTTAAAATTAATTTTTAATATAGAAAGTTTTGCAAAAATAAAAGTGTTGGTCATTTGAAATGTAATGATATTTACAAATATAGAAAACAAGCTTAGTCCTATATTATTGGTAATATGTTAATAAACAAATAGAAAATAGTATACAATAGAAATATGTATAATAAAAAAAGTATAATTATATACAATTTCTATAAAAAAGTATTCACCCACATGGATGTTTTCACATTGTATTGCTTTTGTGTATGGAATTGTGGTCCATATGTAAAATATAATATATATATATATATATATTTTAAATAAATCAATATATTATATATAATATAATGCAGCTTTTTTTTAATTTTTTTATTTTTTTATTTTTTACAAAATATTACCAAAAAAACTACAAAGTAAGGGAAATAAAAAAAAAATATATGTATAATATAATATAGGGGACTGCATAAATATTTGCCCCCTTTAAAGTGACTGACCTGATTGAACAGAGATTCAGACAGCTGGTGAAAGTAGTCTCACTTTTAGTGAAATGGAGATCAGCTGAGTGCAGTAAGCGGGTCTCTAGTGACTCTAGTATAAAGACACCTGTCCAGTCACTGGTTAATCAGAGTTCCTGACTGTAAAGCTCTGAGAGAAGCGTATTGAAGAATATAGGTCAGGGGATGGACACCTTAAACACAATGAACGTCCTCTGAAGTTCAGTTAAATCCTTCATTGAGAAATGGAAGAAATATGGCACCTCACAGACTGAGTGGCTGGTTAGGAAGAGTCCATTGGTGGTGTGCTTTACACTATTTCACCTGATGATTGTGCTTGGTGATGTAAGGCTTGCATGCAGCTGCTCAGCCATAGAAACACATGCCATGACACTCCCAGTGTACAGTTTCTGTGCTGATGTTAATGCCAGAGGAGGTCTGAAACTGCAGACTGAAATGAGCCTCAGCACTCGGGGACCCCACTCTTTAACTTTACATTGTCTGCCAATTCATGGCTGAGTTGCTGTTTAATAAGACCACTCACAGTTGATTGCAACCAGCTAAGTTGCAAGTTGCAATGGTGGCTCCTATTTCAGTACTTCACTGGTATTCGGTGAGCACTTTAAAACCACCAATCCTGCAGACTGCATGGTTAGGGGTTTGATTTTATACAGCTATGGCAATGGAACTTAATGAAACACAACTTAATGAGTTCAGTGATTTAGAGGTGTGTCCCAATAGCAAACTACCATAGACTGTGTTTATTAGGGTTGCAATATTCTGGGAATTTTTTTAAAGTTGGGAAATTTACTACGGGACACAGGTAATTATGGAAATTGACAGAAATTAATGGGCATAAAATGGGATCATTTAAAGCTAAAGGTGAGAAACTTTTATATAGTTGGTAAAAATATACCAAAGGATAATCTTGGCTAAAATAATTAGATATGATACCAAAACAGTTGAACAGGCACACGACACATTACACACTGATTTGTAGAAACCTGACACTAATGGTTCAGTGCTTTTACTCAATAAAAATATGAACCTCATCAAAATATTACCTGACTTTAGGTACTCCTTTGGTCCAAACGTGTGCTTTCAGTAGTGGTGAGTGTCAGGTTTCTAGAAGTCATCCCGACATATGCTGTACATGTGATGGAGGAATGGACAGTGAATGCAGGGGGTGTGGTCTCATTAGCCCTTCAGTGTGTAATGTGGCATGTGTCTGTGATTGAGGAGCAACTGTTTTGGTATCATATTATGGTATCAATTATTTTAAATTATGCTTCACTATATTGTTACCAACTATATGAAAGTTTTTCACCTTTAGCTTTAAATTATCCCATTTTATGCCCATTAATTTCAGTTAATTCCCATAATCATTCCCGTTTCCCATGGTAAATGTATGCTGTTGACAAAAACGGTACATTGATGATAGTGTATGATAAAGTTTCATTAAATTAGTCAATATTTCCTATTAATTCCAATAAATTCCCAAAATTTCCAAAATTTCCATGGAAAAAATTTCCACATTTTGGAATATTTTTTGGAAGCTTTCAAGCTAAAGTACCAGTAAAAAAACATGTATTGAAAATGTTCCACCCCTTTGCAACCCTAGCGTTTATATACCACAAACACAAAGACATTGTATGTAAGAGATCTTGCACAGACCTCATGAAGTATATATATATAGGGTACTTAATAAGGTCTGTGCGAGATTTCTCACATACAACGTCCTTGTGTTTGTGGTATAAAAAGCAGGATATTCTAGTACTCTCAAAAGAGCCTCTCAAAAGGACTTCTATTGTGTGACTGGAATGAACAGCCTGACAGAGATAAGCAGCACACAGTGAGATTGCAATCCTCTATAGGTGAGTCCGTAGACCTGTAATAGATGGTAGATGACAATACTGAGTCAAATTTTATTCACAGAGCACAAATAGCCTAACTCGCACATGAATATCCATAAATAGGGTGATGACTCTCCAATCAGAAAAGATAAGCTGAATATTCTGTTAAATTCCTGCCTCCTCCACTGCATATTGCTATTTAAAGCCCAAAGGAGCTCTCTGTGCTCGCCTGTGGTGTGTTTCTTTTCCTGTATGTCCTCGCGGCATTGAAAACATCAGTTTATTTGCAGCACGGCAGTGTTACCTGGTCTATAAACCCATAGGAGGCTTGGTTTGGTGGCTGCTGGAGCCTCCGATATGATTGTGATTGTGATACACCTTGCAATATTAAAACACACAGGGGTGAGTCAGTAAAGAGACGCTGTGTGGATTTGTTCAGTTTCAGCAGCAGCTCTCCCGATTTACTTTAATGAAGGACTGATTAGATAAACTAGGTGTTGTATGGGAACTGGGAATATAGTTACACACGCCATTCACAGTGTACTGTTTGTACAGACCTTTTCACAGTACTGTAGGACTGTGGTTGGTCAAGCTGCTTACAGTATAGTGTAAAACACATTAACTACGTTTACATGAGGTTACTGAGGTTGTGTATTGGCGATTTGCATTTTGTTTTTATATCTAAGCACCAAATTTATAAAATCTGAGTAAAAGAAAAGTTGAGTTTTTGTCCAGTCAGAACAGTGGGATCTGAGTACAACACTGCTGTCTGGTGTTTAGGGTTAAACACAACACTAAATGAACCACTGTCTGCCTCCAATCTTTACATGTAAACTGTTCTTAACAAATGGACACTGTGTTTTTGAGAATTAATGCAGTGTTGCAAAACATAATATCACAATACTTTGGTATATTGATATTTTCTTACTCTCTTAATACACTCATTAGTCTGACTAGGTTATTAATCAGCCTGTCCATACATTAGCTGTATAAAACGATACTATACTTCCATTTACAGGCCTACCAGCATTGTTTGACTTTGTTATTGTTTGTTACTACAGTGTAAAATGCCACCGTCAAGAACAATTTAAGCTTCCTGCCATTTAAAACATTTCACATAGGATTTAACATCAAGAGATGGGTCCCAAAAAGCAAAGTTTTGTGCATGACTTTGCGGCTAAACAATTGTAGGGTGAAAAAACTATAATCCTCTGGTATCCTTTTAATCATCATATTTATATTTATATTTAATATATTCTTCAGTAGTTTTTTTCTATATTGCTTTATACATTTTTAATTACTTGAAAAAAAATTGTTAACTGTTTACAGTTTAAATGATAATCAGCAAATCTGACGGTCATTATAAACCTGTGTTCAGCACAGTCTGAATGTTCTCCATTAGGGGGCACTAAAGTACTCTAGGTGCTAAATAATTATTTACATTTACAGCATTTAGCAGACACTCTTCTCCAGAGCGACTTACAAAAGGGGCTTCGCTATTTACCCAAGAATAACCTCAACTAGTTTGAATAGACTAAAATTCAAAGATACCTCTAAGCTTATGTATAGAGTTGTGTAGAGTCAACAATTCTGGTATTAATAATAATGATTCTGTGATAATAATAATGATTCTGGTAATAATTATAATCAGCAAAGCCATTCGGGATTGTGCTCACTGTCCATATGACAAACATCAGTGTATAATATTATCAGGTGACAGAAACATCTGACAGTGTATTACAACGACAGTGTAGTAGCTAGAGGAGAGGCAGGTGGAGAGTCACAGGTAAAGTTGAATAATGACTGTAATTGAGTATAGAGTACACCTAAATGTCAGTCTTTGAATAGTGTTTTCTCATTTATGTACAGGAAGTACAGAAGGCTAACTGGGATGCTGCTGGTTTACATAATCACAGCTATGTAATTACTGTCTGAGGAACATACTGTCAGTAAGATGACTCCCTGTATGAGTGTGTTGGTAACTTTTTACAGTTTGAACGATAATCAGCGAATCTGACGGTCATTATCAACCCGCGTTCAGCACAGTCTGAGTATTCCCCACAAGGGGGCGCTAAAGCACTCAACTCACTTCTGTAAAAAAGAAAATCGAAACAGGCACTTACCAAGGCCAGAAACGATGTCAAGATAAGTAATAATCATAGATCGCTCTCACAGATACAGAGAGAGGGACACTTCTTCCTGGTGTTAGTATTGTTAAATCAGTTCTGCTCCAGAAAATTTGGGCAGAAGTGGGATGTCATTGTAACCTACCACAGCGCTCAAACACTGAGCAATGACATCTTTTAGTTTTTGTGCAACAAACGATGAAAGGAAGAAGTGGATTAGAGCAAGTTAAAGCCCTGGTTTAACACATCAAAAGAAAGACGTTGTGTCTCGCAGCTGCCAATTCCAGCTGAGGTCTGTCTACATAGTGAGCATCAGATACATCTCTGTTTCTCCTAATCTGGTTTATTTTATAACAAGTATTGTCAAAGACTTTCTTTCATCTATTTCATCATTTTGGAATCTCTGAAATGCAGAGTGTATTGCTGTGCAGTTGAAGCCATTTTTATTGTTTGGCCTTAAAAAACCCCCAAATGCAATTACGCTCTAAACCCAAGCCTTCGCACTGAAAACTCTGAAACAAACTCTGTAAGAGACAGAGTAGCGAGGGCGTAGGATCGGATAGGGATTGTAGGGACATGTTCGTACCAATATCCAGCGACTACTGAAATGTTCAGTGCAATAATTTTGAGCATAAAATCAAATACAGTGGTCCGTCAGTGTCTAGTCAATGTATTTGGTACCCAAACAGAGCTTGTTCTCTTCTACGAGTCCCACCTCCCTATCCCACATCACTAACAGTACTCACAGAGCCATTTCTTGCTAACGTGTGACAGGTTGTACGAAGTAATGCAGTGCATTTTATTATTATTAAATGAGGAACTATTCTATGGACCATTATACAGAACTGGTGGCAACCCTAAATGTTGTGTGGCGATTAGTGTCAGGCCCTCGTTATCGCGCCCTCCCCCTGGGCGATCCCGAGCTGCTGCCCACAGGCCCAAATAAGGACTTCCGTTTCGTTTACGTTCATGTGTGTTTGATTCAGTGTATCGGTTCGTGTTCATTTACGCTCTTGTGTGTTTGGTTCAGTTTTTTTGTGCTCACATGTGGTTTGGTTCTGTTGTTATCATTCATTGTTTTGATTATGAGTTTCACCTGGGACTGGGAGTACTTAAGGAGTCTTGAACCGTATAGAGCCTTCAGGATGCCCTGAGGTTCCACGTAGGTTACCGGTGTGGTTAGATCAGCTCCGGTGCTTTACTTACGTTCAGGAGTAGGTTTCCCGGCTATTCACGCGTCAAAGCGAGACTTGCTCGCTTCCGGTCTGGATACTCAGGTTACCCACGCCCAAGAAAGGCGACCCACGCTCGCGGCGGCATGCTGCAGTTTCAGGTTTGATCGGCCTTGCCGTTTGGTTAAGCGACTGGTTCCCCAGCTCCCCTCGTTTGTTATTAAACGCTGCTCAAGGTTTTGTTTATGTTAGCCTCCCCCTCTACCCAGGTGCTGCCTGTGGGTTTTTGTTCAAGCCCTCTTTTGGTTTCTCCCCTGTTTATCTCCCCTGTACACCTGTTCAGCTCCCGACTCCTCCCAGGCCAGGTTTTGTTGTTTTCGCCGGTTGTTTGCTGCGTTTGGGTTTTTGTTGTTCACTGTTGTTTCACTGGTTGCTGCTTGTTTTGCCTCACTTGCCCTTTTGTTTCTCCTTTTGTGTTAATAAATCTGCTTGCTTTGAGACCATCTCTGCGAGTGTTCATCCTATCTTGGTCTGGCCTAACACACCATGACAATTAGCCTAATTTGGTGGTCAGGATGGTAGCCAACAAAAAAGTGGATATTAGGAGCTACTTCACATCCAGTCAAAGTGTAAGTCAAAAAAAAGAAACTCAGTTACTAATGTGTAGAGTCAACAATTCTGGTCATAGTAAGGATTTACAAAGCCATGATTGTTTTTGCTCACTGTTCATATGGCTGCATATTTTGTCAGGGGACAGAAACAAACCTGACTGTGTAGCAGCTCAGATAGAGTAGAGGCAGGTGTTTGGATCACAGGTGAAGTTGAATAATGACTGAATTCAGTACAGACTAAAAATCTTAATGTCTGTCCCTGAACGGCGCTGTTATCAATGTTCTATCATGAAGTACAGAAGGCTAACTGTGATGCTGTTGGTTAACATAATCACAACTGTGTTATTACTGTCTGAGAGCATACTGGCTCCCCGTGTGAGTGTGTTGGCTAACATGTCTATGGATTAAGGCTCTAGATGACGAATGCAAAAAAGCCCAGGCTTCCAGAGACCCCATGTGGACCACTTTTGTGTCCCCGGCAATGTCAAAATCAAATCCACACCCTTGCAGAGTAGTGACCTAAGCATTTACAGTGTTCACATTTTTATGTTCCAGTCTACCCTAGGTAGAGCTGGCCTATGGTGTGATTTTGTTATGCCTTTACTCTGAAAGATGGTAAGTAAAAGTCGACAAACAATGGGGAGAAACAGCCAAATCCACATTCACTGGTTTGGCTAAAGCTGAGAGTCAAAGACCCTGAGAGATGGCAGGCTTGCTGAGCACTTTAGCCGACACCTATAAGAAATAATAAGCCTTGGTTTAGCTAATCCCTGGTGCTGCCACAGCCATCCGTGAGTCGCAAAGACCATAACTGTCCCAACTTTCTCAGTGTGGGAGGTGTGGACCTCCCTTCTCCTCCATCACTCAGCAGTGTTCTCCTCCGAGCATGTTCAGCTGTAGAGTGACATTGTGTTAGCGGCAGTTTAAAAGGGGTAGTGAAGCATCATGTAACCTTGAGGAAGCACATATTAGCCTTCACCCTCCAAGCACTGGAGACATCAAGTGACAAGGAGTTCTAGCAAGTGGGTGGGAATTAAACATGACTAAAACTGGGGTGAGAAGGAAAATAAATGAAAAAGGGGGCTTCCGAGTGGCGCAACTGTCTAAGGTTTGGCCATAATGTCCAGTGGTTCAAGCCTCGCTCTCTCTAGATGCATAATACATTTATTTCCAATATCTTTTATTGATAAAAGGTTTTGCAGTGGGGCTGCAGTCTAAAACGCTAGTAATACGTTCTACCCTCCCTAGTAGCCCTGACCCCACCCGTAATAATTATATAGTCAATAGATGTTTATGAAACTATAGAACAGGTGGCAATGACAGTGAGCAGGCCTGTAAAATGCTAATCGAGGCAGCCAGTATAGGCTGCATGTTTTAATCAAGCTAAGCCTAAAGAGACCCCTCGGTTGGACCATGCAACTGAACTGTGTTGTTTACATGATCATACCTCAGTTAGAGCACCTGTCATAATTAGACTAGACTAATACCAAACCATTGCTGTGCATGTAGACATAGATATTTGCTGCAATACCGGTTAACAAACAATATACTGTCCAGTCCTAAACACATTGCGGTGTGAGCAGGCATATTAGCACATGTCCCCCCCCCCCCATCTCCCAGCCTTTTGCTACACAGAAGGAGCAGCTGAACATGTGATGTCTCGAGCACAGTCAGAAATAGAGGTTTCAGTGGCTCTATTGATGGAGAGATTAATACAGGGGCCCCCCAAAGGCTTCTGTGCTATTACATGACAAGAATTCACAACAGTGCTAAGCCCCAAACCCTCCATTCTATCCTAGCCCTATATAGAAGCGTACACAGCCTGTAGATCTGCCCTGGTCACTGCCAGGTCATATGCCTTTACTGAAGCATATGACCCTACAGTGCAAGGCCATTGTTAATGAAACTATCACACAGTGGGAGTAGTTTATTTTGGGAAATCGAGGGGAAAAACAACATTGAAATAACTCCCAGGTTGTCAGATTTGAGGAGATATATATGTTCTCCAAAGAGACTTATGTTTGAGATTAGACTCTTAAAAATAGTCATGCCTTAGAAGAGCCATTTTTGTTAAGGAGATAAAGTGTAAAGAACCTTTAGACTAAATAACGTCCTTAAACTTTTCCCTTTTAAAATTCATACATAATGTATCTCTTACACATATGTTTTTTGGTGGAGCAAAAATAGTTTGTCCAAGAACCCTTTGTACCACCTTTATTTTTAGGAGTGTATTTCATTTACTATGGAATTTGAATTTGGCTATCTATTGAGTAAAGCAGCTAAGCCGGCCATGGGAACATTACTGAAGATTTGCAAAAAAGATTTAGGTCATGAATTTACTTCTGAATCATTGCTGTTGTCTTATCTGATGGAGCATTACAGCACTTCTGAAAAGTCTCTGAAAGTCTTTTCTGTCAGATCACTATCAAATGGGATGGATAAATGAGTCAAATTCTTTCTTATATATTTAAATATGTAATATTTACATATGAATTGTTTTACCCAAGGGAAAGGAAAAGATCACTTCCAGCAGGGCGACCAGGCTTACATTCAGCTATAAGACTGCTGTAGCTGTATTTAGAAATCTATAGGACGTGCCAACATTGTTGTGTGACACTGATAATGACAGTCAGGGAAGCTGAAATCAATAACCTGTGACACAGAGAGACGACATGCTGGGGGTGGTTCCTGGATGTACGTTTGGGAACAACTCAACACATTCTCTAAACATTTGAGCCCTAACAGTTTTGGGAAGTTGTGGATGAATTAATTTTCCTATTTGAGTAGCAGTAAGAATTAACAAATAGATAATCAGGATAAAAAATATTTTAAAAATGTCTGAAATGAATTATCTGCTGTTGTTCATTTTAGGAAGCTTAATAATTCATGATTTCAAGTGCTGACAAAATAGGAAAACACAAACAGGGAGAGCAGTCAAGTCCCAGATGAAGCCATCTGCAAGATTTGCCTGAAAGACGGAAACTCATCCATCAAGCATTCCTAAAATCTAAAATGAAGCACCTTCTAATCGCTTCATTGTTGCTGTGGCTGTACTGTGCCAGTAAAACATGTGTGACAGTGGCTCCACAGTGTCCAGCAAAACACCACTGAACATGTTTTTAAAAGTGAACTCTGAACTTCTGACATGAGTCCTTATCCTCTAAACCTGAGCAATTTGAGCCTCGGTCAGCTGGAACACAGCCTGTGCTGTGGTGTGTGGCAGGTCTGCCCTGCTATATAAACTAAGCTAAGCTAAATTAAGCCTAGCTAGCCAGCCACAGTGCTAAAAGCGTCTTGGCTTTTGGTCAGTCCAACACCAGCCACTGGACTCCTCAACCTCTCGAGTAGTTTTTATACATCTATGCATTCTGTCTAACGTGTGGATGATGAATGTGTTCTCCCACTGATGCAACAACTTGCATTTCCCCTGAAAGCTGTTGTTTTTCAGTTGTATTTTTTTTTTATAAAGGGAAATCATCAAGCATTTTATGCATATTTCATCATTCATGCAGTAAAAGCTTAATACCTTATAAAAATAAACTAATTAATCACAATTTGCTGTGTTAAATCGCCTTCTTTGAAAGACTGAAGCTTTTAATAATGGATATTTCAATGTAAAATAAAATAATCAATATAAAATCAACACATTGTAATTGTATTTATAGTCAAATAGGTTTGTTTAATTGTATCTTTTTAACTTTGATAGATTGTGAACATCTGTGCAAAATTGAATCTTTATCACTATACAGTAACAATTCAGCTCAGTCCTCCTTTACACTCAGCCAGTTACTGAGACAGACCAGCTTATTTACATTATCAGAGGACAAAGCAGCTCTCTTCTTTTGGATGATGTGTCCTGAGAGTGAAAACAGCCTCTCACAAGGCTCGGTGGTTGCAGGAGTTGAGAGATATTTGCGGGCAATGGGTGCCTGCCTTGCCTGACCCCTCCATATTCACTTTGGGCTCTGCTTTGTAGCGGCCCAGACATTGTTCTATATACTCTTCCTCTTCATCTGGCTCCTGCAGATGTCTGCTGTGCCACCATCAGGTTGTGTAATGAAGCCCACACTTCACTCCTTTCATCTTTGGTGAGACACTTCAGATCCCTAAACCTGGGATCAAGTGCAGTAGCGATCTTTAGGCATGTGAGGTTTGTGGTGTCCTTCCGGTTAGCTAGATCTGTGGTAAAGGCGGTCTTGGACCTCACTACTGGATCATCGTCTGAGGGCTCCTTAACCCTAAACAAGTGGCATAACGCTGGCAGCACCACTGAACAGGAGACCTACCGCTCTCCACCGAGCAGTTCAGGCACATATCTGCAATGAGAAGATGTTTTAAACATGTTAGTAAATTGTTACTGAACTAGAAAGACTCACTGCTTTCTGATCCTTATCCTGCTCATAGGGGATTCATGAGGGAACTAGAGAGAGAAGATACACATGGTGAGATGTCAGACACAGACGTGCATAAGTAGGCAAACAGCAAAAAAAGACACACACACACAAAGAAAACACACACGTGTCCAGACAATGCACACACAGACCACACAGGTAAAGAGAGAGATAGCACACACACAGAAAACATGTAAAGAGAGAGACAGCACACACACACACACACAGAAAACATGTAAAGAGAACACACACACCACACACACACACACACACACTCACACACACCACAGAGGTAAAGAGAGAGACAGCACACACACAGAAAGCACATGTGTAGAGAGAACACACACACGCACACACACACACCACACAGGTAAAGAGAGAGACAGCACACACACAGAGAACACACACACACACATACACAAAACACAGGTAAAGAGAGAGACAGCACACACACAGAGAACACACATACACAAAACACAGGTAAAGAGGGGGACAGCACACACACAGAGAACACACACACACACATACACAAAACACAGGTAAAGAGAGAGACAGCACACACACAGAGAACACACACACATACACAAAACACAGGTAAAGAGAGGGACAACACACACACACAGAAAACACACACAACACAGGTAAAGAGAGGGACAACACACAAACACAGAAAACACACACAACACAGGTAAAGAGAGGGACAACACACACACACAGAAAACACACACAACACAGGTAAAGAGAGGGACAACACACACACAGAAAACACACACAACACAGGTAAAGAGAGGGACAACACACACACACAGAAAACACACACAACACAGGTAAAGCGAGAGACAGCACACACACACACACACAGAAAACACACACAACACAGGTAAAGAGAGAGACCACACACACACACATAGAAAACACATGTAAAGAGAACACACACAGGTAAAGAGAGAGACAGCACACACACAGAGATATAAACTAACCTGCAGGGTTTAAGTAGTTCCTCTAGCTTTTGTAGTTTGCCGAGCTCCTGTCCACTCTACATGGTCACATTACAGTTACAGAGTCAGTGGAGTGGTCAGTGGAGTTTCGCTGGATTCGCTTCACCATCTCTAATGTAGAATTCCATCTTGTTACAGCTTCCTGAACCAGTGAATCTTGATTCTGCACAAGTGCAACTTGCTGTTCTTTTAAGTCACGTGCGTTTGATTGACTACGTTTAAAGTGCCCGACAATCTTGCGACATTTTGCCAAAACACTGTCGAATTCACTGTCGCCAAGTGAAAGCGTGACCGCTCATTGCAGACTGTGGCCACGCAGGGCAAATGTTCAGAAGGAAGGAGCCTCGCGGCTGCAACCATGTTACTAGCACTGTCTGTGCCAAGTGTAGTTAACCTTCCCGTCATATTCCATTCTTCTGTGACATCCAGAAAATGATCAGCACAAGCCTCTGCATAGTTTCACGTTTCTGTTTTACTCAGTTACTCAGTTAATGCAAATGACTGCAGATTCCATTCTTCATCAGTGAAGTGCACAGGGAAGCCCAGGTAGTCGTCATTGCTCACAGAAGTGCAGTGGTCCCCTGTGAGCGCGACGCCCCTCACTTGTTTAAGCATGTTCATCCTTTGTGCCCTCTCGCTTTCATACAAAGTGTGCATTCTTGAAATGATGGTTCCTCTCGAGGGTAGGTTATAAGAGGTGTCTCCTGATGCCATTCGAATGATTTCTTGTAGTCCATCATCTCTTTTACTATGTACTGGGCGGCAGTTTTTAGCTATCCAATCAACCAAAGCGGTAATTACCTTCTCACTGACAGGTTCCGTAATTTGATTCTTTGACTTATCACCTTAGAGCAAAACACCCTACTGAAATCATCTCTTCTGGGCCTCATCTGCGTACATTACAGGAAGAGAATGCCCAGAAGAGATGATTTGGGTAGGGTGTTTTGCTTTAAGGTGATAAGTCAAACACTCATAATTAAATTCGGCTTTGCAAACCATGCGTTTTCTCCAAAGTTCCATCAGGCAACTTTCCACCTAAAACTCCATCCTTGTCCTTCTCCATATTTAGCCAGGATGGTCTGGATGGTCTGGTTTGACGGTATGGTTTGTGGGCAGTGGTGCTCAGCGGTTAGAGCGCAGGGCTTTTGGTAACAAGGTTGTGGGTTCGATTCCCGGGCTTGGTGAAGCTGCCACTTTAGGGCCCTTGAGCAAGGCCCTTTACCCTCTCTGCTCCCCGGGTGCTGGAGTTGGCTGCCCACCGCTCTGGGTGTGTGTGTGTACTCACTGCCCATAGTTCACTAGTGTGTGTGTGTGTTCGTTACCACAGATGGGTGAAATGCGGAGGACACATTTAGCTGTACAGTGTACAGTGACAAAACATGCACTTTTACATCTTATAGGTCACAGGTCAGCCTCCACAGGAAGTAAGCGCCCAGTTGCGTTAATTGTGTTATTTTTTTTAACATAAATATGTTAAAATATTTTACAAATGTTAAATAATTAATCGCAACAGGTAACGTGTTAATTTTGACAGCACTAGTCAATAATAAATGATACCATGCCATGCATTCTTTATTAGTGATGACATCTGTGACTTCTGAGGGTTACAGAGATTATAATAAAGTAATTCTTACTTTTTTAATGTTTGGCGGGTGTTTAACCTCCGGAGGCGCAGCTCTGCTGTATGACCCAGTATTTTACCTCATTTCTGAGTCTGTCAGCATTTTTAATGTTTTATAGTCAGTTTTATAGTGTGTTCGATTGCTCCACGGGTTGATTGCTCTATTCAGCCATCATCAATCTTTTGTTCACTGGTACTCTTATCGATTCGTATATATGTCATGGTGGCGCCGGCCACACTGACGACATCCCTCGAGATAGCTTACTCCCTGGAGTTTCTGCTTTCTATAAGGAATATCAAAAGCAGCAGGGAGCCTGAAATGGAAAATGTGAAAAGACCAAGCTTCGGAGGAGGAATTAAAAACTGGCTTAGGTGGCAGGGAAGTTGGTATCCTCTCCTGGTAATTACCTCATCAAACATGAGACCCTCATTAATAATGAGCTGGAAGAAGTAACACGATGAGGGTTTCCCGTGTAGAAAAATCACCTGCGTTATGGAGACGTGGTTAAACCAGGACAGCAATGTGGATGCTGACAAATATAACAGAATTAGGGCTGACAGATAAAATCACTGAAATTCATCAGCAGGGGTATTTGTGTGTTTTGGTGGAGAAATAGTGGGCAACACTACACTATTTTTGAACATCCTTCCATCCATCCATCTTTTTGTCCACTAGCTACCTGTTATTATGCTAAATATTTTAGGTCCTAACAATCAGGAAACAGCTGAGTGCATATCGGACAGTGCTCACACGATCAGTTCATAAACTAACGTTCATTTTGAGAGTTTTTAATATACTGTCTTTAGATATACACCAAAGGACAAAGGTATTAGGACACCAACACATTATAATTACAGGAGCTTTTATGACATACCATTCTACATCTATAGGCTTGGCATTAATATGGAGTAAGTCCCCTTTTGCAGCTCTACGACCTCCACTCTTCTGAGAAAGCTTTCTATAAGATTTTAGAGTGTACCTGTGGGAGGTTTTGCCCATTCATCCAAAGAAGAGCATTTGAGAGAGTCTAGCCTGCAATCTCCGCTCTAGTTCATCCCAAAGGTGTTTAATGGGGTTAGGGTCAGGGCTTTGATTGGGCCAGTCAAGTTCTTCCACTAGACCCACCCAACCATGCCTATACGGACCTTGCTTTGTGCACTGGACACGACCATGCTAGAATAGAAAAGGGCCTTCCCCAAACTGTTTCCATAAAGTTGGAAGTATACAATTGTCCAGAATGTCTTGTTCTGCTGGAACATTAAGATTTCCCTTTACTGTAACTAACTGGACTAAATCAACCCCTGAAAACAGACCCATAGCATTTACCCCTTCACCACCAAACTTTACAGTTGGCACAGTGCAGTCAGGCAGGAAACGTTCTCCTGGCATTCTCCAAACCCATAGTCCATCAGACTGCCAGATAGAGAAGCGTTAGTTGTCTCTGTGACATTGTGCTTTACACCACCCCACCTGATGCTTGGCATTGTGAAATGATTTTAATTTAAATGATTTGGTATCACAGTTTTTTATGGATCAAACTATTATACCTAGAAATCCCACAGTTCGGCTGTTGGTGGGCCTTGTGCACTGGGTTAGGGACTTTTTAGCAGATCGTCCACAAAGAGTCTATGTAAAAGGAGCCTCTCTGATGAGATTATATTAAACACAGCGGCGCTTCAAGGATGTGTTTTATCACCGTTGCTATTTTCTGTGTACACTAATGAGATGAAATTGCAGGGGAGTAATTAAACTTAATGAAATATGCGGGTGCAATGGCTTTAGTTGGCCTTTTGTACAAGAACGATAATACCTCTAATTACTTTGCTCAGGTCTCAACAGTAGAACACTGATCAGTGTTGAAAAAAACATCCTCAGTAGATAATAAACCAGGATTTTGTGTACAAGTGTTCTGACATCAATAAGTCAAAATTGTACTTACAGGGCCAAAAAAGGATTCATACAACACCCCTAATATTTGGTCACAGTAGTAACCAGGAGTATTGCATATAAGGTTGCAGCAGTATACCAGTTTTAGGTGTATCATAGTATAAAAAAATTATGGCTGACATACTGTGTACATTTGCTTTTTATTAGAATGAAGAAAAAATACATTTCTTAGTATTTTCACTTATAAAAAAGACAAACAATTGATTAAAGTAGAAAATAATCAACAGATGAATTCATAATGTAAATAATCATTAGCTGGAAAAAAGCTATACATTACTTGCAGCTTTCTTGTTTATTTATTTTCAAAAAAAAAAAAAAATTTTTTTTAATAAAAAAAATGTTTTCATTCTTTTTTAAATTGTTAATGTATAATAATAAGAAAAAATAATAAAAAGAATTGTGAAATGCTGTAATGGTGTAAAACCGTGATATTTTCAGAGATAGTTATCACACCGTGAAAATCTGTTGACTGTTGCAACCCTAATAACATAAGAATTCTGAGGTAGTCCTCCTTCCCTTTGTGCAGTGCACCGGTTCCAGAGCATGTTGCTACCACCACCATGTTTAATAGCTAGTACAATGTACTCGGAGGTGCATGCTTTTACTCTCTTGAACATGCCTCAGTTACCGTGGGGCAAAAAAGTATTTAGTCAGCCACTGATTGTGCAAGTTCTCCTACTTAGATGAGG
This sequence comes from Salminus brasiliensis, assembly GCF_030463535.1. Lineage (NCBI taxonomy): Eukaryota > Metazoa > Chordata > Actinopteri > Characiformes > Bryconidae > Salminus > Salminus brasiliensis. The sequence goes on from NC_132879.1 coordinate 10,472,465, forward strand.
GAGGTCTGTAATTTTCATCATAGGTAGACTTCAACTATGCGAGACAAAATGAGATAAAAAATAACCTAGGAAATCACACTGTAGGATTTTGAAGAATTTTTTAGTAAATTATGGTGAACAATAAGTATTTGGTCAGATTTCTGGCTCTCACAGACCTGTAACTTCTTTAAAAAGCTCTTCTGTCCTCCACTCGTTACCTGTATTAATGGCACCTGTTTGACCTCGTTATCTGTATATAAGACACCTGTCCACAGCCTCAAACAGTCAGACTCCAAACTTGACCATGGCCTCAATCAGTGCTAATACTTTTTTGCCCCACTGTATATGGTCAGGCCAAATAACTGCACACTTTAGGCGAGCTTGAAGGTGTCGGTTCTGGAGCAGGGGCTTCTTTCTTTGTGTTTGTGATGATGTAAAGCTCGCTTGACTGTAGACAGTGACACTGGTGTTCCAGCAGCTTTCAGTTCATGGTTGGCCTGTGTCATGGTGGTTCTTGGATTGAGCTTGTTTGTGGACACCCCTTCTAATGAAGTTGCACACACTTCAGATTTGCAAATGCACACACACACACAGCTTGTCTAGGCCCTGTGGAGAAGTACTGCCATTACAGGACTCCTTTGAGCAGATGAACCTATTGACACCATGTCTATACTCCTCTAGGTGTGGGCTAGAGGAGTATAAGGACCACCAGCACTGAGCTGTGGAGCAGTGGAACTGTGTTCTCTGGAATGGTGGATGGTGCTTCATCCAATGCTTTAGGGATGAGGCCCTACCTCATCCCTAAATGATCATCCAATATCCTGACCTTACTAATGCTTTTGTTGACCCTTACTAATCCTTAAGTACTCCTCCAAAATTTAGTAACAGGGACTGTTACTCCAACAAAAACAGGATAAACTCACTCTTTAAAGATAAGATAAGATAAAATAAGCCTTTATTAGTCCCACAGTGGGGAAATTCTCAAATAAATTATAATATTCTAATAATTAATAGATTCTTTATTATTTCTTATATAATGTATTGCATATGTGTCATATATTGTATGTCACTTAATTTCCTTTGTAACAGCAAGTTCCTGCCTTGGCCAGACAACATACTTCTGTTCTAATTTATTCTATTCCTAGAAATACTGTGACTCTTTCTCAGCTTTTTTTTTCTTACTTCACTTTTCACATGTGATCTACAGTGCCTAGAGTAGAAGCATTCTTAATACACAAAAACAAATTCAGACTACAACAGAGTCCAAAGAGAGGATGCCTTTTCCAAACAAGTCATAGTACAGCCCTGGGGTTTACTTTGAAGCCAGATTCTTGGGTTTTGCTGAATGCATTTGGGTTTAACTCAGGGCAGATCTGTCCTCCAGGCCTCTAGATTGAAGTCACACAGTGTGTGACTGGGATTTTTACATTTACTCTTAAAGATGCAAACAACGATACTGTAACCCAAACAATTAGATATTCAAAACATTTTCCTTGAGGTTACTGCTTGTTGGTTCTTGACCTTGGTGGGTTTGCGAGGGCAGCATTGTCTTCTTTTAGTTTTATAGCAAATTAGACAAAGATAAAGTGGCTTAAAATTCACCCTGTTTTTGGAAAGCCATAAAGTTGTTGACTTCATTTTGAGCATACCAGGCCAGTCAAACAATTTGTACACACTCTTAAAGGGTGTGCGTTTACAAAGTAAGAGTTAGGTTTATTACGTAATGCTGTTCAGAATGGAAATTAGGCTGCAAAACAGCTCATTTTGAATTTACTAGTTTTGTGATGTCCTGAAAACTAGCACATTACCATATGTCCACCTTTCACAGCACTGAACATCTTCCTCTATTCACACTGAATATATAAGTAGTGTTTCAGCTCAGACAGTGTTTTAAATGAGGCACAATGCTGGGCAGCCAATCAGAACTGAGGCAATTTTCCATTTGTTGTTCTTAGGCACTGTAACAAAGGCAATATGTATAGTCTACTAGAAATAAGCTTTCCTTAATTCCAAAAAATAAAGGTTTGAGAATAGTCATGTAAAATGAATCCTGGATGTTTTTAGTATTACTAAAACTAATTGAATACTGATAGTATTTTAGTATTAATTTTAGTATTACTTACTAATCATTTTTACTAAGTTCAAGAAATAATTGGGATGCAGACCTTTTGCGGAAGGCATTTTGACATGATGGCTTATACTTCAACACCTGTCATACTTCAGATTTGTTTCTGACATTGAAATTCATGCCAGTGCATGTTCTGTGACTTTTTCTGTGACCATCCACCTGAAAATCTACCTTATATATACTTATTATATTAGGTATATTATTAGGAATATATTTTAGATATATTATATATTATATTATTAGGTATATATTAGGTATATTTTTATACCTAATATACAGGTTTCACCTCCAACCCCCATCTAATTCACCTCATTCAGCTAATAAAGGATGTCTGACGACAGTTATTAGATGGATCACATGGAGTTGCTTATGGCTGGAGCCAAGAAGGTGCATCTTCAGGAGCATAATTGGTGATCTTAAGTCTTAAAGGTCTTTGCATATGTGCATCTTCTTCAGTTCAGTTGGAAAAGCATCCCTTGGGAATCCTCCTGAAGCTAAGAGAGAATTCAAAGAACCTGAAAACAACACAAGATTCCATATGAATTGTTGAATGGTTTTAATATCTTGTAAAATTGTAAAATAAGGCAAACCATTCATTAGCCCTTTGCCTGGTACTGTATGGCTTTAGATATTTAAACCATAATCCTATGCACCATATGTTCAGATGTAGGTGAAGGATGTACTGACAGTACTGTGAGTAATGTGTGTGGTCTGCTTGATGAATGTATCTCTTGTTTCGTTCTTAGGTACGTTGCCATCGTCCATCCCACCTCCGAGAACCGGACCATCCAGTGGACCATCATCATCAACCTGCTGGTGTGGGTCGGCAGTTTCCTCCTCACCATCCCTGTCATGATCTACGCCAAAGTGATCTCCAAGAAGCACATGAACGTGTGTATGATGTACCTGGATGGCCCAAAGGACATGTATTGGTACACGCTGTACCAGTCCACTCTGGGCTTCATTGTGCCCCTCATCATAATCAGTACTTTCTACTCTCTGACTCTGTACCACGTGTTCCGCTCCATCAGGCGGGTCAAGCGCAAGCAGTCTGTGTGGGCCAAGCGCGCCACCAAGATGGTGCTGATGGTCATCGGCCTGTTTCTGGTGTGCTGGTCGCCTTACCACGTCATCCAGGTGATCAACCTGAGCATCCAGGAGCCCACCAACATCTTCATCTACGCCTACAATATCAGCATCTGTCTGAGCTACTCGCACAGCTGCATCAACCCGCTCATGCTGCTCATATTCGCCCAGAACTACCGCGAGCGCCTCTGCCGTTCCCGCGACTTCCGCAGCTCACAAACCAACACTTCCAAGACCACGGTGAAGACGGAAGGATGCTCCAGCGTCAGTCCGGACACCAGCCATCGCTGCACCGTCATCTAGTTATTGCTACGGAAAGGGTTTGACCAGATGTATCTATATACTGTGACACCTACATGCATTTCTATCCGAAGTAAAGACCACTTGCTTAGCACAGGTGCCCAGGGCTCAGGCTTTGACCCTTTTTTTCATCTTCCAGCAAGGATACACTGAGAATGTAGTCATGTACAGAGACACCTTCCTGTATTGCCAAAAAAATGAAGAAAAAAAAACAAGGAAACACTTCTGAGGGCTAAATTATACTCTACTCTGGAGAATCTGTGAACATGCAAAGTCTGTGCAGATGTCTGCCAGCATACGTAATGCTAGCACATGGCAAGAGCGTGGGGTGTTGCGTTACTGAACCAAAATGTACAGGGAAAATGAAGAACTCAGAAACAGCAGCGCTTTCTTCACTCCTGGAAACACCTCATGTCGCATTGTAGCAGCGAAAGAATGGATGGAAGGAGTTAAAGAACATAAAAGAACATCTCACACCGTATTTTGTTTTGTTCTACGTTTGATCTTGTCCCAATCCCAGTGTTGCTGGATACATTTCCCTGTTTAACCAATTAGTGTTTGCTTGATGCTCAGTCCCGCAGGTTCCTACGTAATGTAATCAAGAGATTGGATGTGTTGTATGTTGGATCCTCTGCAAGCTGCGATTACACATAAACTTCTTCTCCATGCCTCTACACAAATACATTAATGTGCATCTTCGCAGAAGTATAAAGCTGCCTTCAAACTGTGGACTGAAAGGGGGGAATGTGAGAAGTAATTGGGTCTCTATGGACGGAACCCTCATGGAAGGATGTTGATCACAGGGTGTTGACGAGTTGGACAGAATGTTAATAAGCTGGCAGTGTTTGCTTGTCTCTAGTAATGGGCGATATGGCATAATTATACAGTAATATTACAGTGCTTCAAGCAGTTTCCACAATACAAAATATTGTGATATTTAGTTTTTCTGATATTTGAAGAGTTAGGGTACAGTGGTAGGCTCATTAAAAAAATATAACTGCATTTTCTTCAACATTTCAGCCATGTGAACCAGGACTACTTATACTCACACTAATTAATTATGTAGTTGGTCAAAGAAGTTCTGACAAAATTCACAATTCCACAATTTATTCAAAAAACAATCCAGCGCTACATTAATAAATATTATCATATTGCCAAGTCTTAAAAGTACAAATACAGAAGATACACCAGAATACATCAAAATAACCACAAATACAGACAATACACAAGAAATACACCAAAATACAGAAGGTACACTAAAAAGATAAAGAAAGTGCTCCACAAATACAGAAAATACACCATAAATACAGCCAGCAAACTCTGTCCAGACCTCAACATGTATCACTATGTTTATTGTGTGCTTCTGAGTGTGCTGACTGTGTTTTCTATGTGTTGACTAGAGATGGCACAATATTACATTTTCTTGTCTTATTCTGATAAGAATGGACTAAATCTTGAGTATCAACTGATCATGATACAGAGCTCTAAAATGAGCTGTTTTTTTGTATTGAAACTCTTCTCTTAGGATGAGCATCTAAAAGTAGGCTATCAAGTTCAGACTACTCGAACTCCACACAGGGAGAAACACATCACATTTGACAGTGTGAATCTGTGTTGTTTCAAGATAGATGTCTTACAGGATTCATTATTTTTCCCTTGATTATCCAATCCAGCATTTTCTGCTGATATTGGCTTGATACCCATCCATGCTAATATGCCATCTCTGGTGTTTACCATTTGTGCCATACTCTAAAAAATGAATTTTGATAACTTTGCTGTTACTGTAATCAAAGATGTAGCTGTGGTTGTATTACAAAGCAGCAAAGCTTTAATCTGTTGTTTATGAGCCTGTCAATAGCTCACCATGTGCCAAAGAGTAGATGGTGAGGAAAATTGGAACAGTGTAGTTATATAAAGTTGCGGTCTTAAGTTTATGTACACTCATAGACGTAAAAAATCATGGTATAATATTCTGCAGCAAAATAAGTTAGAGTATGTGGAGTTATGAAATAACTCAGTTTTGGAAGAACATGGCTGAAGTCCCTCCTCTCTAATCTAACATCCTATAAATTCAATCTCTACCTTATTCATTGGTCTACAAGAATTCTGTGCATCCCTCCACCACCCCTTCACCTTTTATCCCTGTCAACTATTATTCCTGGCTCCACTTTTTGTTGGGGGGGAGGGGGTGCACACGCATAACTGTGGACAGTGACACTGGTAGTACCAGGGTGGTTTGGTTGTTCTTGGCCATCTAACCAGTTATCTCTGAGCTAAGGGTCTTGTGACCTGCAGTTGTTTAGAAATGTCTCCAGGAGACATTCCTGACTTGTGTAAATGTATAATCATCCTTCGTAGATCTGCACTGAGATCTTTGGACTTGAACACCTATTATAGGGAGTGTGTGGTACTGTGTGTTGGTCAGCTAGGTTAAACTGTTAAGCTGTCAAATAAGCCATTTTCACATGGCTCAGAGAAGCTACCAGCTGTAGTCCATCATGATCACTAGCAGGGAGTTTAGAGGCCTTGGTATTGGAAAGCTAAAAGACATTTAGGAACTTTTAGCACCGCTAAATTAATAATGTAAATGTGTGCATGTATATTTTGGACCCTCTATATGTCATTGTGAACCTAAATTGAGGAGAAAAACCCTAACAATTAAAACTTGTTCACAAAATACTTTTTTTTATTTAAGCAATATTATATCTGTTCTTTTTCTGTCCCAGAAAATTGATTGATTGGCCTCAAAATTCATAAATTCAAGTGGCTGTTTTTTGGTTTATAACAGCCTACAGGGAGAGATAGAGTGAAACAATAAAAGCTCTTGTGGCAGTCAGGCATGAGGGGTGAGCTGCACACTGACCACAACTCTGCCTGCTGCAATGGCCCGAGAACTTGTTTTATTATCCGTGCACACAAAAAAATGTGTTATGGCCAAAGAGGAGGTCATTTGACTTTGGCTTGTTTATGTAACATGGTTATCTCACAATCTGTTTAAGTAATATGTGGAAGAAATGTTGGTATTCTGTGTTGTGAAACAGGACCTTGAGTTTGAGAACTGTACTACAAAAATGCTATATAAATTAAACATTGTTATTATTAATATTATTATTACTGCTACTGTTGTTATTATGGTCACACTAAATTTCAGTTGTCCATTGTAGATTGCTCAGTGTTAGTAGTGTTGGGGTTACACTCGTAAAAACTCGTAAAAGGCTCTTTGAGCAATACCATAGAGCAATGTAATAGAGATGTGTGATTATGAAGAACCTTTACACCAAGGTTGACCATTATATGGCTCTATACACAGCTCATTTACCCATCACCCATGATCTTATTTACCTTAAAACATGCCATTGTCTTCATTACATTGGCTTAGATTAAAAGTACTTCATGTTTTTTACCACCGATTTGGTCAAACAGTGATTATATCCAGTCAGGTCCATAAGTATTTGGACAGGGACACAATTTTTGTAATGTTGTCTATGTACACCACCTCAATGCATTTGAAATAAAGCAATCAAGCTGTGACAGGAAGTGTCAACACATTAACTGTTTATTAATTTACAGCAATTCCTTACGCAGTTCCTCCATTTTCACAGGTTTAACAAATCAGTAATTGGAGAATTAATTGTTAATGCAATGTGGTCTGTTCCTGTGTTACTCATGACACATTAAGGAAATAAAAGGTCTGGATTTGATTTCAAGTGTTATCCAATGTTCATTTGGTAGATGTCTAGTAAGGTGTTGCTGCAAGTGAAGGAGGCCCTATTACCTGTCAGAGAGAGTAGAAACTTTAGGAGTGACCAAACCAACAATTTGGTACATAAAAAAGAAAGGGATGCAATGGTGAGCTGAGCAACCCCCCCAAAAAACTGACCCCCCCCCCCACACACACACACACACACACACACACAAAAAACAACAAGTAGATGATTGCAGAATTCTTTGCTGTGTGAAACATGGGTTTCAGGTGGTATTTTGATTATTCATTCATATTTAATTTGTAATTTTTTTTTTTTAGCTTATTATCATTTTATCATAATTATTATATGTATAGATCAGTGAGGATTCAGTGGTTTAAGTGACTGATCTATACCTATACTAATTATGATAAAATGATAATAAGATAAAAAAGATAATAAACAAATTCAAAATTAAAGAATGAACAAAGAATTCTGCAATCATCTACTTCAGTTGTTTTTGTGGGGGTTTTTTTCTCAGTTTTTTGGGGCACTTACTTACTTTGGGGCAGCTACTTCTTATAATCCCAGTGTCTTGTCTTTGCACTTCTAGATCAGTAGAACAAGAGTGCCCTACACGCTACCAATCCCTTTATTTACATAGCTTTGCCAAAACGATTAGGTGTGTATGATTCATATCTATAATCGTGGACACAGTTCTTGTGATGTCTTTTTAGACACGGTGTGTTATCTCTCATCAACGCTGCATCATTAGCGCCTTGTCCGTGGTCAGCTGTTCAGTAAGGCTAAGTGAGTGAAGTGTGTGTGTGTGTGTGTGAGTGATCATAGGGCTGGGTGTGTTGGTCTGATTTACAGTGTTCTCTTGTGCGCTGTGAATTTCCCTGTCCTCCACGTTTCCTGCTTGTCTCGGGCCCTCTAACCCTCAGCCACTGCAGAACAGTTATTTCTAGTGTTAATGTGTGACACTTTAGCTATGCGTGACTGGTCACATTTCACCACCCTGAATCAACACATTGTGAAGAGGATAAACAAACCACTGTGGAGTCTGGTCCTGTTTGAACAGACAAAGTTATTGGATTGGAGTGGGAAGAGCTGAAAATGGAGGAGAGAAGGGGCGATGGAGAAGGTACAGCTGCTGCTTGTCCGACTTGCAGAAAGATCTCAAACTTTGAATGGTCCATGTCCTGCTTTTTCCATTAACCAGAGGTGGCAAAGTAAAAATTCACCATAGTATTTAGTTCCAACTGCCTGGATGGCTCTGCTCCAGCTAGGGTGGATTTTTACTTTCTGGACCTGGATTTGCAGGATACAGGCCCTTTAAAGCCTGAGATGGACACTGTTTTTTAGTAGCTTGACTATGTTTATTCCGTTTCTACCCAACCCAGTAGATAGATAATGACCCAAAGCATATTGCGAAAGCAGCCCAGGAGCTTCGTAAGGTCAGTCAGTTACTTGACCTTGACCTAACTGAGCAGGCTTTCACTTACTGAAGTCACAAAGACCCACAAACAAGCCGCCACTGAAGGCACCTACTCCTGACGATGGGCAGCTCAGTTTTGGCAATTGCTGGGATTTTTGGGAATTTATGATCTCCCTGACAAGCAAGTGGTTAGACAGTTGTGCCACTAAAGAGCTGTAAAACTGCACCATATAAACTCCCGAGTGGCACAGCTGTCTTGCCTTCCAGAGCTCCAAGAGGTTGACCTGACGGACATATCGCTGGTTGACAGATAGACATTTTACTCAATATTTTAAAGAAGCTGACAGTCTGGTAACCATCCAATCATACAAACCACGACTAACCGCAAAAACAGGACACTGGGCTAACCCTGCTGTGTGCAGTTTTTTAATGTCAGTAAGAAATTTAAACATCCAGGCTGAAGATGTGAACATTCATAAATGGAAAAATGGGAAAACCATATTTAATTTCTTAGGATTTAGGAAATACTGATGGCAGAATTAAATATCCATGTCCTGTCCTGGGTTTATTGCTCTTAAAATTTGTATCCAACTCTATCAGTAAGACTATCAGACGTGACGCCTGCTGACTTTTTTAAGGGTCAGTTTACTAACGTGACTTTAAAAAGGCTGACGTCGCCCTCAGAACCAGACCGTTTTCCCCTACAATGACTTGATTCAATTAGGAGCCGATAAAGGAACTGTAAAAATGGTTTTGAAAATCACGAGACAGATCAAAACAGATAGCGCTGCTTTTGCTAAACCCGCTTCAAGCCACCCAACCCCCCCTCCCCCAAAAGTCAATAACTCGATTTACCAATCAGCTAAAACTCTGCCTCATGCTGTACCAGGAAATATGTGACTATGTCATTGTTGCATGACCAATTTCCCCTCATTAGTTTAAGCTGGCCATCAGTAATGTTTTTTTTCACGGATGATGCAGATGCACACACACATCCACTGCATTGTGATGGTAAATACAAAAACAGTGCAAATGAAAAGACAAAGCTTGCTTGTGAGCGTCTACAGATAAAAGCCTGAAATGGGCTCTGAACTGGTAGACAAGACAAGGCCTGCATTGTGCTCTTTAGAATATCAGTCTATTAGGCCATGTGATAAGAAAAAAATAAACACCAGGCAAAACTGGTCTATCGCAACTTCCCAAGAAAAACAGACAGTAATTCTACCAAATGTCATCGACCAGGCACCCAGCTCATCACAGTGTTTGAGAGCTGCACACAGGCCAAAAGCTCCTGATAAGCAGAGTGTGAGTCAGCGTCACAGAGGTGTTTGTACACTGCCAGAACTGGACCAGGCTACTAGCCCTTCACTTTCAAAAATAATGGTGCTTCAAATGGTTCTTTGAGTGATTCCATAAAAGACGAACTTCTGCTTTCCCAAAAAACATATTTGTGGAGATGTTTAGAGTCTTAGATACCTTTTGACATGTTTCCCCATCATGCACCTGGTGGAATTTTACGATATGAGAACCTGTTGAACAATGGAGCAGAAACAGAAGCAGCTTTTAGCCACAACTGCCTCCTCCTCTCCCCAAAAGAAAAGTCTAATCATATGTGACAATATTAAACATGGTTGATTTTATTGGAGAATCAATATGAGATCAAGACTAAAGAGTTAAGACAGCTATCCAGATCACCTTACACCAAATGACCGAGATGACAGAAGCGTGCTGCAACTCTTTCAAGACTCACATGATTTTATTTAGACACTGAAAATTTGTTTGCGACAGTGAAAGCTCTTAAAATTCCTTCACAAATGGTTTCTTCTTTGGGATTAGTTCAGTTTATGAGGTCAGTGTGATCCATCCTTATAAGAGCGGAGCTGTGAACAATTTTGCAGTTTAAAAATACTGATGTAGACTTTTTCGTTAGGACTTTTCTCAACAACAGATTTAAGAAAATTCTTAGGAAGATATTGGTGAACGAGGCTCATGTTTTTTTATGGGGCCAAAAGTGGTTTATGGCATCAATGAAAGAACCACTAGAACATTTCTTTAAAGAACAGGGCAGTTGTTGCATCTTGGCTGTAGTGGTTCTAGCTTGTATGGCATCCTGGGCAAACCCGGCCTTCAAGCCCTTCATTAAATGCCTCATTGTATGAGAAGAATCTGCTACAGACCTTTATCTTTCACCTGTTTCTCCTCTTCTTTATTCTAAACTGGGCACCTGATGGATCCATTTGTGTTGTTGGTTAGACATCCTTCAGCAGTGTCAACCAAGAGTAAAGGCTAGACACTTTGGTGCGGATGTTTGTCTATTATGTAGCGGTTGGTGTAGCATAAAGGGACACAACACCGCCCTTCTTGTAGCAGACAAGGGTATACGTCCCTGGGCAAGTACACCACTCTACGCCAGTAAGAGCTCTCGGGTAAGACTCCTACTTCTACATTCTCTGAGCTGTGTAATATGATTCAGATGTGAGTCACTCTGGATAAGAGCATCAGCTGAATGCTGGAAACATACATGTGTTGTTGTCTTAAAATGTGTGTATGTTTAAATGCCCAGTATGAATTTCCCCTCTGGGACAAATAAAAGTTGATTTCAATATAATTTAGTTCAAATGACCAGATGAGCTAAAGATTAAAATGCCAGATCATCTAAAATTTGCCTCTTCAACCTGGTCCAAACCTCTGAAACACAAGGGTGTCACCTAAAATATGTTCTGGTGATAAAGACTTCTTCTGTATTAGACTCAGCACCCCACCAAATATGCTTTTCCTGATCATTGATAATAATTAGGATGAGGAGTAGATTACCACCCTGTGGGTAGATCTACCACCATGCAGTTAGGATGAGGGGTAGATTACCACCAAGTTGGATTTTTGGTGACCTGACTATACTGTATTCACAAACATTGAACAACTAATTGTGAAAATATGAGAAAATAGTGGTCAAATCAAGTGAATTAGGTGTTTTCAGTGGGAGAGTGGCAGATATTCAGGGCCAGAATTAAAAGAACAGCTCTGCTGTAGACTCTTAAACACAAAAGTGCCAAGAGTTCTTTGCATGATGTGATAAAAGAACAGCAGTTGGTTTCTCAAATGCATGTCAATTGCTGGTTCTTTAGAGGATGAGGACAACAACGCTGTTCTTTTATTCCATTGTTTAAAGAAACCTTTGCTAGTTTGGACCATCCCCTGAGCTCATGGTGATTTGGGGAGAATGAACTGTGGGAGAGGGAAACTCAGAGAACTTTGGGCCAGAGTTCATGCTCCTGCTTTGTGGTATAAAGCCAGTCCCCCTCTGATAAGTGGGGCCAGGAATGATAGATGATAGGGTTAAAAGCAGGTGATGGAGTGGATGAGGGTTGCAAAGACTTAAGTTGTGAACATGTGAACAAGGTAGTGATGGAATTTATTGTAAATTAGATTTGGGAGGAGGAGCTTCAGGCAAACTTCCTCCCAAACTTAGTTATTTCACCATTTTCTGGCATCTTTTTCAGTTATTTGTCAGACTGTATTGGGTTATGACCCTTTCTGGTGCAATGTAGAGACCCACCCAGTATGAAGAACCCTTTAACCATTTAAAGATCCAAAAGGTTCTTTGCATTGTCATGGTTCTATATTGAACCACTGCCTTTACAAAAGGCAACACCACACTTAAAGAACTATTTTTTAGGAATAGAAAATGAACTTTGAGTAAATATATGTACATACTGTATGAGCAGACACATGCTCTGAGTTCTGGGTCACAGAAGGTGAGGTTTGTAAAGTTCAGTTTAAAGTGCAGGGTGGCCACAGTGGTTAATAAGGGCCACCGCTCTGGGGGAAAAAAGCTGTTAGCATGTCTGGTTGTGCTCACTTCGATGACCCGGAGTCTTCTAGCACAGGGAAAATGATGTCCGGTGTGAGAGGGGTCAGCTATAATCATGCTTGTGCTCTTTGTAACTGCGCTGTTGTAAGTGGCCCGAGGTGTCAGCAGGTTATAACCGATGATCCTCTCCACTGTCCTGATGGTGATGAGCTGGAGTTTAGCTTATTGTTGGTTGTAGATGAGGATAGTGGATTCATTTGGTGGACACTGTGTAAAACCTAATCATTAGGGTCTGCGGCAGGTTGAATTTCTACTATGTAGATGTACAGTTACAGACTTTACTGCCCTTTAGCCATTTTTCTGTACCCTTCTCCAGATCTATTCCATGACACAATCCCGTTTCTGAGGCCTGCAGATAATTCTTTTGACCCCCATGAGTTTGCTCTGACATGCACTGTCAACTGTGGGACCTTATATAGGCAGGCGTTGGCAATCCCCAGTCATGTCCAATCAACTGAATTTACCACAGGTGGACTCCAGTTAAGTTGTAGAAACATCTCAAGCAGTATCAGTGGAAATAAAGGGCATCCAGCAATTGGGTGTCAAATCAACGGGTGTGCAAAATCATGTACATATGATATTTTACATTTGTCATTGTAAGCTATTTTGTGTAGATTTTTTGTGACGGACAGTGAACTCAACCTTTGGCAGAATAAGTCTGTAATGTAATAAAAAATGGAGAATGTGAAAGGGGTGTGCAGACTTTCTGGCTTGACTGTACCCATCCAATCCTAGTTCTGAAGATCTACCACCCTGCAGAGTTCACATCCAACACACCTGGCTCTATCATTTAGATGCATCTGGAGGTGTTACATTAGAGTTGGGACCCTGTAGGGTCTTCAGAACCAGGATTGGCTAATCCTGCTGTCAACTAAAAAAGATACTTTGCATGATGCCATAGAAGAACCACCTTTGGTACCCTAGATATCCTTCAATAAATCCTTAGAAAGGTTGTTTAGAAAAGCTGTTTCATTAGGAAGAACTTACTAAAGCTGTCTAAAGAACCTACATAAAGCAATGGGTCTAAGAAGAATACAATGGTAAAGTGTTTTTCATACTGATTAAAATATTTTTCAAACATGGTTCTTTAAAGTCCTTAAGATTTTTTTTTTCATTTTAATTAAAAACAGTAGTCTTTCTAAGTAGGGAGGGGCAAAAATATTGCAATAAAGGATTTGCGACCATCCCTGCCAAAGCTTCATATATTCATTCTAAAAACCGACAGAGTGGTCTGGTAGGTTTTGGTGGGAGCTTTCCTGGCCACGTCTGGATTTTACAGACAGGTTCTGTGTCATAGAACAGTATTTAAAAAGTTTAGAGCCACAAGATTTTCCACCAATGCAAAGAACAATTTCACCATTAATCCATTTCACCATTGATCCACTGCCTGGAGAACCTTGTTTTAACTGTGTGGAGAACACTTTATGTATCCACAAAGCAGATGTACTTTCTGGTCTTATCTTGATCTTGTTTGGCATGCCAAAAGCAAAGTATTGACCACACCTCTGTTATAGTCTTCAGAAAGTCTTCATCTAACACCTCACACTGCAGGATCACACACCCTGAGGGCTGCACGAGCCCAATCGACCTGAGGAGCTGACCTGAAGGGAAACAGCTATGTTTCAACTGTCAGTTATTAGCTGGAGGTCACTGAGTTAGTGCTGCTGTGGGAGGAACAAGCCACCATTAACCTTCACTAACAACACAGTTTCACTCAGGGTCACAAGACAAGACCCTCGGAGGTGAATAAAATATCAATAAAGCATCAATAATACAGACTTCACATTATCAACCCATTATTGCGCAGCAAAAATTCACATTTGCTGCAGTGGAAGCTGGGTTCTCATACAAAAAAATGTGTGTCACTGCTGGCACGCAAAAAACTGGTATCCTTGTAGGAGAAGGAAAAATAGCTCCTTAACTGTCAATAGAAGTCATTTTGGATCTTTTCTGTTGGTCCATTTATCAAGAAATTTTGAAAGAGCATGAAAAAGCAGAAATGCACATACAAGGTTTTTGAATGACAGTGATGATATAGTTTGTAGTGAACCAACATGTTTTGGAGAACAAGTATATGGTTGAATACTGGTAAATGGACTGATGCACGAGATTGGAGGTTGTTTGCAGATGTAGGCAGTAAACCGCAGGTTCCACATTGCATCACAGTAACTGCTCTGAGGCTGGATATTGTGTTGACGGAGCTTATGAAGGGAAAAGGTTGAGTTATGCAGATCTGGTGGCTGAGGTGAGTGAGTGTGGGTGGCAGACATATATTAGACCAGTAGAGATGTAGAGGTGTTAGAGGGGTTTTTGTAGTACAGTCTGCCACGTCTTTACTGGTTGAATTCGGATTCAGAGGCCGCGTGTTGAGGGCAGCCATGAAGGAATTGTCAGATGTAGCTATAAGATCTAGTCAGTGGTTATGGATATAAAGGGCAGATGGTCGCAGGTCGCATGGACGCAGGTGTGCGTTTTGTGTTGTCTATGTTTCTTTGTCACGCTTGTGTTTGGTTATTCATTAGTCTCTGTATTATTGCTGCGTTTTCTTGTGTTTACCCCAGTTTTAGTTGCTTAATAAAGCACTCTTGCATCGTACCGTCCCTGTGAGTGTTCAGATATAGGCTGCTTGGTGCGTGTGCTGTTGGTATAGTGGTACTGAGGTTGTAAGTAAAATCCTGTTGCCTGTTGAGCCTGTTGAGTTCTGTGTAACCTTCACTGGTAGGTGTAGACTCTTGTCATCTTCCTTGTGGAAATGTTGCTTAATTATCCTTAATTGTTAGGTGTAGGATCTTCATATGTTCATGTATTAATCCATTTAATGTTAGCTGTTGCTGATAGGATCATAAACAGCAAGATTAAATATCAGGTGTAGGATATTGTAGGATCATGTTTGTGTAGTTAAATAGGTAAAAGTGTTGCTGATCGGATCATACAGCAACATATGTAGGGAGGTGCCTACCTGATAGAGCTCGCAGTGTAGTGGTGAGAGAAGGAAATAGGCTGGGCCCTATGTGTAATCCCAGCTGTTAGGATTTTGCCATCTTTCTTGTATTATATTATTCATTTTCAGAGGAATGTATGATGGTCTACCAATAACCACACACTTATGATTTATACAACACACTAGATAAGCTTCTGATTATTATCATGACATTGATTCTAAATTATTTACAATACATAACATGCATTTGTATGAATAATGAATGAGATGTAATCAGTGCATCACATTATTTAATGCAGTTCCAGAGGTTGTGAAGTTCAGCTGATGTCAGCAGAGATTAGCCTCAATTCAGGTCTTTGTTAACACAAGTAAAGTGTGCCCTTAGCAAACATGGCTGTGGTTTTGTTCTTACAGTAACTTAATATGTGCTTTGGGGTTCTTCTGTGTTGTGTAGTTGTAGGTGTGGCTTTGCAGGGACGTAAGAGAAGAGAGTCCTACACCTTCTGCAGTGACTATTACCAAAGACCTCGAACTGATTCGGCATTAGGCACATGTGATGCTCCTCCAGATTCTTACTAATTACAGGGACAGAAGTCTGTGTCAATACTGTCTTTGCCGTCATTCTTTGATCACTGTCTGGTTATATTAAAAAATAGATTATACAACTATTAATTATACATTAGATATAAAATACAATAAAAAGTAAGAATGATATTAAAAATCATTAAAATATATAAACTATATAGAGACTGGAATAACAAGATACACTTCACACATATAGATACATAAGAAACACATATGTAGAATATGTACTTTTTTCCTTTTTAATTCATGGGTCAGGTTATATTAAGCACAAATAATCACATCATATAAAACATATA
Source organism: Salminus brasiliensis (assembly GCF_030463535.1). Lineage (NCBI taxonomy): Eukaryota > Metazoa > Chordata > Actinopteri > Characiformes > Bryconidae > Salminus > Salminus brasiliensis. The sequence goes on from NC_132879.1 coordinate 10,488,775, forward strand.
TCTGTATACATATACAAACATATATATATATATATATATATATATATATATATATTTATTTATTTATTTACTTTTAAGTTTCTTATAATTAGGTATACAGAGACTTTTTATTTTTATATATATTAAGGATACAGGTTCTACATATGTGTATATATATATATATATATATATATATATATATATGTGTGTATATAAAGTTTTTATATAGATGATTGTATAGATTTTATACAATATAGAAGATACAAGATAGAAGTATTTATTACTTTTGTGTATCTAAGTTATTTTACTTTTCTATACGTATTATTATATATAATTTGATATATATACACATATCACACACATATATATATATATATATATATATATATATATATATATATATATATATATATATAAATATTTTCTCACTTTTATTTATTTGAGTATAGATTTTTTTACTTTTATATAATTGAGTACATCGTGATTCTTTACGTTTATATACTTGCATAGATGCCTTACTAGATTTGTATATAAAAACATGTCCAAAATGGCAAAAATGTTCTAAACTTTGAATGGAAGTCAATGTAAATAGTCTTTTCTAAGCAGTTTAGAGCATTTCTATTGATCTATTTATTTAGAGTTAAAGGGTTCAAATGATAAAGAAAACTAAAAACAGACAAAAATGGTACATGTTTAGATCTATACTTCCACTTTTAACTTAGATTTCTCTCTTACTTAAGCACTGTTTTTCAGTACTGCTTCCACTCCAGCTGTATCATCCCATACCAGTTTATACAGCCTTCTGTATCCAGATCCACATGCTTTAAATTGAGGACCAAATGTCAAATGTCTCCAGATGCCACTGCAGGATGTAAGATAACATTATCACTGTCATAGACAGAGGAAGACTTTTTGTATTGCCACTAAGATTCAATAAAATGGTAATAAACAAGATGTCGTGCGGAACTGCTTTATAGAGTGGCCAACATATTTATATCACAGCAGAACAAAATAATGTATTCAGCTGAAGTACAGAAAAAAATCAGAGCGAGAGAGAGAGACTCTCATCGTCTTATTGATCAGGCCTCATGGAGAGCTAGTGTTCTCTCCACCGCTCTACAGACCTCCACTCAGAGCTTCTCAACAGGAACCCATCTTAATGTGATCTGACGTCTGAGAGAGAAACAGAACGCAAACACAAATCCATGCTGCTTCTTCAGAATTAAATTCGAGCCTTGGGGAACGATTTCCAGCATGGTGTCCCGAGACCTCACTGCCTCCTCCTTCTTCTTCCTGTTCGCTTTATTTGGTTGGCTCTCTCAGCACAAGGCCACAGTAGGAGAGCGTAGGTCTGTAAAGGTGTCGCGGAGGGGAAGAATCACAGCCCTTCAACCTGGGAGCATGTGAGAGCTGCCTCACTACCTCAGGTTCACCCACTCCTGAAGGTCCAAGCATCTGTGGCTTACCTTCAGATTCAAACACAATGTGCGATACAAAGGTCAGTCGGTATAAAGAAATATACTGGATTCTTGCACCTGAGAGGACCAGGGTTTAAAAACAAACCTTAACAAATCTCGTAGAACATTTCTGGTTTTGAGTTCCAACCCCAATATATAATGTTCCTAAACCACAACACAGTACAGTATGCATAGAAATCACATATCTTCCTATATCATACTATAAAATCACATTATCTGTCAACTGTCACAAGACAGAGGCGGACGTACTCACAGGATAATTTAATGACAGACAAGAAAACAGAACAAACAGAAACCAAATAAGCAAAGCTTACTAAATAAACACAGAAATCCCATAAACAGGCCAAATCTACAAACCATGAACTGACATGGCTGTAAGAGCATCTTCTCACATACTTACACAAGACCAGACAAGGGACGACTGAAACAAAGGGGTACTTATACAGACACTAACAAGGGAATCACGAGGAACACCTGGGACTAACAAGGGGGCGTGGCTACAAAGGAGACACTGGTGGAAACACTAATGGACAAACAGAGCCATGTGCTCCCAAGCAAAACCAAGCACAGGCAGACATGACAACAGGGGCAGGCATGACACCAACGATCAGGAATTTGTTAAAGGATGACCACTGGTTGTGTAAGTGAACTAGTGTCCTCCATTGTTGTGCATAGACGTTTTAATCTTTAACCACTTAAACAGTCTATGCCCCCCCTGCTGGCCGAAAGTGTCAGTAGAAACTTCGAATACCAAAGAACAGCCCCCATCCCTTTGTACAAAAGTCCCTGTAGATACTGAGTAATACACATTAGTGTGTAATAAGCTTTTCTGCATTAAGGGGTTAATCTAAGCCTTAATCACACAATTCTTATTATCAGTTAGTATAGCACTAAGCTACCAAACCTACCCCAGAGACTAGTTATTCTAGATCTAGTCATTCTTGAGTGTAAGTCTCTCCATTTACATTGCAGATGGAAACCAAAAGCACAGCCACACTGCATCTTCCACACAGAAACAACAAACAATGTTGTAGAAGCAATGCTAGCACTTCGCTCTGCTCCATGGGTGCAGTGTGGCGATTACCAGAGTTCCTCACTAGGAATTCCAACTTAGGAGAGTGATCCATTATGAAGGTAAGATGTTTCCAAATACTGAGTGCAATGGAGTTCAGCATTTTAATTAGGCTGCTTAACCCCTTAAACAATCTATAGCTGTTTCTGGCAGGCTGAAAGTGTTACTACAAACTTCTATTATCAAAGAACAGCCCCACAAAGTTCGTACAGACGTCCCTGTAGCTACTGAATAATACACCTTAGTGTGTAATAAGCCTTTTTCCATGTACCTCTTTGCTGCCTTGTCTGGGGCCTTCAGAGTGAGGTTAGGCTCCACATTCCTACGCTGAAGATGCGCCCAACCTAAGTTGATTGAAGTTCTGTCACAGCATTAGGTGATAATATATGTACTATTATGAATCTTGTAAAATAAGATGCATATTTTTGACCAAGAACACAAAACTAGTTAACATGAAATAAACACAGCAGGAGGGTTAAACAGCTTCCACAGTCTGACCTTTCTGACATATTGCCTTTTATCCCTGCCAATGCTGTCTCAGCATAGAGAGGATGGAAAACACGTTCTACCACCCAGACCAATTAAACAGTTGAGAGACTTTTCCAAGGCATTGATTCACAATTAGGGAAGTGTTTAACATGGATATGCGCACAAGGAGACTGAAAACGGAGGCCAGAGTCATTTCATTCCAATGCAAGGTGGCATCTGCCTGGAAAGTGATAAAGATGTGTATCCAGATGGGACTTAAAAGATCGGGGCAGTGCTGAGGTAGGTGTAAAACAGTAGTTAATTCAGCCTGTGAATTTATCGGGTGGGAGAGAAACACAGGCTTGGTCGAGCCAGACAGAAATAAAATCACAGAACAGCTTCTGAAAAAGAAGAGGTTACCTCAGAACCCCATAAACATTTAACCCTCCAAATAGATCTTAATTGTAGCCCCAGTATTTCTTCAGTGTCTTCTTCTACACTCTTAAAAATAAAGGTTCCTAAATGGTTCTTGGCTTGTACAAATCTTTACTCAGTAGAGAACTGTTTCTAAAGTTTTTGCATATCTCCTTTACAGAAAGAAACGTTTCCTTGATGATCCATCCATTAAAACCTTTTTTAAGAAACCCAAAGTGCTTCATCTATTGCATTGCTCCAAAGGACCTCTTTTAACCCCTTTATTTTAAAGAGTGCACGTGGTGTAACTAAGGGAGAAGTTGTAAGAGGTTAGCCACAAGATCTTCCGCAGCTCAGTGAACTCAGAGTAGCTTAGGGGTGAAGGTCTTGCTTGAGGCACAATTAGCCACTACTGTAACAGCTCAGTTATGCTTCATGACCAAGTCCCAGCCCACCATTGACTGAGACTCAATCCCACAACACCACACTCACATGACGCATTTACTATCCACTCTAGATAAGAAGACACATTTCTAGTGCGTTCAGACTGAATTCCAGTTTAAGTAATCTTCCCTATATGAACATAAGCACAAATATCATACAGACCTGGGCCTGTATCATATATGTAATATATGTAATATAGAGAATATACATATTATTTTATTTGTAGTTAAATACATATAAATCAGTTTTAGTATTTTAGTATCAGATTTCCATATTAAACTCTATGGTGTTGCCCAGACGTACACACATGTTCTATTATTTTTGACACACGTTTTCTTTGCAGTTCAGTATGAGATATAATATAAGATGATAATATAAGTCGACCTACCATCATAATGTCAGTTTTATGTGGGTCTATTTTGAGATAATAATACACACAGAGTTTTAGATCATGCTGAGTCGCATGCTGTCGGTGCCTGGTGCAGAGAAGCTGTGCTCAGCATAATACTTAGCTATATCTGAGCATTGCTAAGTATAATGCTGAGAATAATGCATTGCAGCAAAGGTTTAGGCTGGATATTCTGATCCAAATTCAGATTATAGTCTGAGCCTGACCTGCCCCAGATTATAAACTGTTGTACCGTCTTTGCACTTGGCCCCCAGGTGGCCAATCTACTGGCAGAACAGATTTCACTTGTTGGATACTTGTCTTGTTGGTTTAACCTCATAAACTCCTTGGAATCACTGGTGGTTCCTGGCCTTTTCCCCACTCCTACACCTTAGGAACAACCAGTTTGAATTGCTTTGCTTGTAGTTCCAAATTAATAATCCTTAGGGTGTAGTAATTGTCCGGGCACAAGGGGTTAAATCTACGTCCAGAGATACAGTGCTACAGTTACGGTGTGAGCATTTACACACTGCCACAGTAAAAACGCATGTAGAATCAGCGCTTCCTGAGAGCTACCATCTTTTCATTGCTGTATAAGAGCTGCACATGGCTTTCACTCTTGTTGGATGCGCTATGTTTTTCCTCAGAGTGAGCGAACAAGCTCATTTACTGCAGTTTGAGTGCGTAAGCTCTTATTACAGTTTTTTGGTTTATCAGAGGAACAATAAAACATGAGAACCTACTCCCATATTTGGATATCTTATATGAAAGATATATATGAAAAAAAAACCCTTAAAAATAATAGAAATTTTAGGCTTTGTTAAATTCATAACATATTCATTACATTTTTAGTAAACGCAGCAATATCAAATATCAAACATCAAACAGGCATCACCTGACCCACAAAAGAAAGCAGAGTAAACAGCAGAAATTGTCGTCACCCAGGCTCCTGAGGAAAGAGGTTAAAGAATTAAAAGCAGGGAGGAAGGATAACATAAGAACTGAAGAGGGGGAAATTCCAGGTGAAAGTGGGAGCGTTGAGAACCTGACCCCTGATGTAATCCAACATTAGCAGTCTAGTCAGGTTTGGACACCCCTTTTGAGCTCCAAAGGGAGTGGTGTCGCCAAAGGGTAACATAATATGTTACATGTATAATAAAGAGTAAAGGTCCTTGAACTGATCCCTGAGGCACCCCTTGGGTAACAGTGGCTGAAGATGATTTGTGCTGAATATCTAAAACACAACTATATTTGGGTATAATAATTTGGCTTCTCGTTTTTCGAACACGATGCTTTCTCCTACATGGCTCCCCCTGTTTCTTCACAATATGTCACATGATCCGCTGCACATTTCATGAATACATTGTGTCACACAAGGCTACAAACAAAGAGACAGATCAGTGGAGTCTGTCAGTGTCGTGTTTCGCCAGGTCACCCAGAGCCATTTAAATTATCTGTGGCACCGTATAGGATCTAACCTGTGTGTCTAAGTGCAGCAGCTTGAAACAATGACAGAACCGGGCCTGGTTGTGCATTAATGGACAGGGGACGGAGCCGCCCTCCCTGCCACATAATAGACTCAATAGGCCAATACCACAACATATCAGAGTACCACTAATGCATTTTAGCTAATGCTTAGCCAAATTGATTACAGATTAATATGGGATAGAGGTCCACTGTAGTGTGTATTATGGTGCCAAAAACAGCATCCCTAGGCAAGCCTATCACACTACTCCAATAAGAGTCCTTGGGCAAGACTCCCAACACTACATTCTCCTGGCTGTGTAACATGATACACATGTAAGTCGCTGTGGATGAGAGCCTCAGCCTAACGTTAATTCTATTCTGTTAATACAGTCCAAATTCAATTGCAAATGACAACATATAGATATCAAGAAATGGCAGAATTGAACAGTCTTCCTGTTCAAGAAATGACCCCCCCCCCTTCCCTGCATGGCTGCCAATGTGATTCATATGATGCCAGGACCTACACACTTGCCACTAATGCACAAGACATCAAGTCTTCCAAGGGGGAGGCCACAGAATCCCTGTGGGATGAAGAAACGGGCAGAGAACTTTTCCGGTCAACAATGTCTCAAAAAATGAAAAAAATAATTCCCAGGACCTTCCATTTTGATAAATGTGATGATACACCAGCTCAACGACAGAGAGACAAGCTAGCTGCCATCAGGACGGTGTGGCCCGTTTCCCCCGTTTTACAACTCTGGGCCCAATGTCATCGTTGATAAGCAGCTGATGCCATGTCAGGGCTGCTGCCCATTTCTGCAGTATCCATCTGCAGAAATGCAGCCCACCAAGTATGATATAAAGATTTGGGCTGTCTGTGAAGTTTGCTTCATCTTATGCATGAAACCTGCAGATCTACACAGGGAAATGCAATGGAGGAGTCCCTGAGAAAAATCAAGGCATTAGAGTGGTCCTTGATATGGTCCAGGGACTTTCTGGACACAACATCATGTACAGAGGACAGTCCTGTCCAGTCATCACAGTTTGTGTACACGGCTGACACAACTCTGGCATCATACAAACCAAAGGGAACTAATTTAACATATGCTGTTTATATTATTTGCAATTGGGATAAAGTAAACATCTTATGAGTATTTTAACCAAATAAAGATTTGATTATGTTGATTTTAAAGCCCCAAAATGCAATGGGTCCACCAGACCCATTCGGACTTCCTGTGTAACCAAAAAAAATGAAGACCTTAACAATAACTTTACAGTGTGGGTTCATGCTGCTCAACACACCTCTGAGTCTGGGTCTAAAATCGCACGGTCACGGTGAATTCTTTCAGCCGGCTTAATGTGTGTCACCAGAAGCAACAACAGAGCCTTCATTGTTGTTCGTAGTTGGAATTTACAAGCAGGTTTTACAAGCAATCAGTTAAATTCGCTTTGGGAGTTTATTTGCTGATAGAGCTGATGGAACTTTTATTTTAAGCTGTCCTGCTGTAAAGCATGGAAGCTCATTCCCACCACCTAAAATAAAAAAAATCCAGCACATTATTATTATTATTATAAAGTGAATTGCTATGCCATTATTTTGAGATGCTACGTTGTTAAGATATTAAATAAGTTTGATACTAAGTCATTATTTTGAGCATTATTTTCAGAAATGTGTTGGATATCTTGAGATGATTTCTCAGTATTTTGAGAAACGTACTTGATGTTGAGATGATTTCTCAGTATTTTGAGAAATATTTTTGATATCTTGAGATGATTTCTCATTATTGTGAGATAAAGTGGTGGGGATGGGCTTCCATAGCACGGTCATTGGTGTTAATCAAAAAAAAAAAAAATTTAGATGATATTGCCATTCATTTCAGATCATTTGTTATGGTAATATGCTTTATACGTTTGGAATGATTTTTTAAGTGGCAGAAATGGGCTTCTCTTTTTCTCCTTTTAAGTTGCCATTTCGTAAACATAACGTTTTTGCGTAACAGTGATATTTTGTACATGAAGAGAGGATGCAGGGAAGGGTTACACAGGAATAAAAGGAGCAGGGGAAGCCAGGTCAGATTCTGTGCTTCAAAGTCTTGCACTGCAGTCACACATGAATTATAATATTTCAAATCTGCCTGGTTTTGAGTTATGAAAGGGCGGCAAATCATACCTTCAGCTTGCCAAGATTAATAACGCGCAAGCTTTGACTTGGACTTCATGCTAGAAAGTATGGCAAAGTGGAAAATGGATGATAGTAGCCCTAACAGGGGTGTTTGTCTCGACTTGTGGAATGTAATGAACTTCTGTACTTCAGAACACACACACACACACACACACACACACACACACACACACACACACACTATCGCTCTACCTGAGGCGAAACAGGACTCTCTCTCTCCCGCTCTCTGTGTGTGTATCTGCTATACTTAGATAAGAGCATAAGCGTGGAGATGCTCTTTAATCTGTGCACTGGAGTGTTTATGAACTTTCCTCAGATGAACTTCTGGATGGTTGAAGCTCAGGGCTCAAACGTCTTGTTCAAAGTTTGTGCGAGGTCGAGGGGATTAGTGAGAGTAAAGGTGGGAGAGGGGGTTGGATGGAATGTGAATGACCACAGCAACAGTAAAGATAACACAGACACCATAAAAGCTGTACAAAACCATTGGATTTATTTAATTTCCAGTCAAAGCAGCCGTTAATTCAGAGTTGCTCGTGTTTCAGGAGATCTTTCTGAGGAGATAAGATAGAAGATAATCCACTTGCTTAAGGAAGGAGAATGTCAAAGGAACATAGGTGAAAAAACAGGACTTTCCAAAACTGGAGATCAAACAGCGATTCAAAGATACAGAGAAAATGAAGCTCCTAACACCTGTACACAACCTGGAAGACCACCAAACCTGCCCCCAGAACATAAACAGCACTCAAAGCTTTCATCTTCAAGAGAGAGCAGAAAATCGAGTCTTCTCCACCCTGGCTAGAGCTGATCAAGAAGATCTTACTGAGCAACCAAACAAATCAAACTGCTGAAGCTGCTGCAGTTCTCAGGACAGTGGACTAACCACCTTAGAGTCTAGACCTCAACATCACTGAATGTGCCTGGGAGGACTTGGGTTGTGAGAAGCAGAAAATGCACTTCTAAGACTGTTTTCACATCAGGAAGCTACAGTGATGTAGGCGAGTTGGAGGTGGTCATTCTAACTGTAGCAATTCTTTATAATGCTTTCTAGCTGGTTCCCCAACCTGTAACCCCCTCCCCACCCACACCCACTATAATGAAATGCTGTCCAAGCCACGGATACCTACTCCAACACTGATGTTCTGCAAACAACCAAGGCTAATAATAAATACATTTTTACTGCATAAAAAAAACCAAAAACATAGTTATGGGCATCTCTAAGCTTCCCAACGTCTAAAATGTCAGGTGGTGCGTCCATCCAAGCATATGCAGTTTATGCAGTCTACTTAAAACAGTTAAATAAAATTCTAAATAAAAATAACCTGCCATTATTTCATGTTCAAATATATTCAAAATCATAACTTATAGTAAATATTGGCACCCCTGCACCTGTTGCAGTTGCTAATGCTTTGGTATTCACATGTTTGTCTCTTTTCTCTGCATTGGAACAACACAACAAAAGCCAGAGAAAAACACAGAACTTCAGAAATGGACTAGACAAAATTATTGGCACCCTCAAATTAAGATTTTGTAGCACATGTTTTAGTACCTATAACTGAAAATGTCACTTCCTGTAAACGGAGTAAGAAATTAACACTAAGGGAAAAACAGTGGAAAGCAGAGATGGAAAGATTGATTGGCTGTGGATTGGTCTTGGCCAAAATATGTGATTGGTGAATGGCCGATAATGGAGCCAATCCTAAAAGCAGGTGAGATCATTTGATCTATATTTTGCAAGTTGCTGTGACTTTTAACAAGGTCACAAGACGCTGCAGGACTCTAGGCTCCCCCTAGTCATCACTTGCAATGCTCCCGGCAGCTGATGGCAAAGCAACATGGCTCGGGATTCAAACTCGCGACCCCTTGGTCATAGTGACAGTGCACTGCGCTGAGCCCTTCTGAGCCTGAGGAACCTGTTTTTAATCAATTTGTACCATTAAGAAATGCCATTACAGACATTCTCACAGACACAAAAAATGGTTACAATATTTAATCTGAATTTTTAAAATGCTCATTACTAAATCCCTTATTTGTCATTTACCCACATACAGTTTCCAATGAGGACTGAGTAAGACTGAATGTGTTGAACATGAATATGAAAACTGTTAAACACAACAAACCAACAAACCAAAAAACACATACTTTTCTTCATGTTTGTTTTGGTCGGCTTGACTGCCTTTTCATGTTCAGCCACCCATGTGTCTGCACTGAGACAATTAAATGAGCTGTTTATTACACACTTCCTGTCACACATTACACACATAATAGAGCCTTGAGTTTGAGCCTGTGCTCACTGAAGCTAAAAGACTACATTTCAACATAGAGACATAAATGTGATGAAGAGAACAGCATGCACACTAATTAGCAAGCAGTTTAGTCAGAAGCACAGTGGACGTGTTAGGCAGCACAAAATCAATATTCTAAAACAGCTCAGACTGAAAGAAACTGGCATACTTAAGGCTTTAACCTTCAAATTCTTACATTTACAACACTCACATTACGCCACCTCCATTAAGTTTGGTACATTATGAGAGCATCCTTGAACATCCAGGCAGACGTTGCTCCTGTCGTGTCTTCTGTCTCTGAAAACCTTAAAAACAACAGTTAAAGCAGTTCAAAGCAACAGCGAGGGAAATACTCTGCTGTATTCAAGGCCTTCTTCAACATTCAGGTCAGATAAGAAACACTTCTGATGGATACAGAGAAATGACCGCATGTCACACAAACACACTTTAGAGAGCAAGGCCAAGCAGAGCTTAGCAAGCGTGAAACCAGAAGTTTAAAATGAAGTAAAAACAGAAATAACACTTGTTTGACAAATGTGTTTGAAAAAATGTACATTATACTTGAGTTAAAGTACAAAATTCTCACATTCTCACAGTTTTCATTATAGCTACTGTCATTTAGAAAAAAAAATACAGTTAGTGCAATAGGAAACTATTATAGTGATTAAAAACATTCAATTCCTTCAATATTTCAACATTATTCACAATGTTACAGCTGTGATTAGAAGATTAGTAATTAGGGGCGGGGTTTAGTGAACAGTGCACTATGATTGGTTTGCATCTGTTTGAAAGGGCATCATATATTGCAATAGCAGCCTGATCTCAAGAGGAATTCGTCCATGTGACTAAAAGAGAATTTCAGGATTGGTACAATGTGTACAAATAAAGATGAACCCTCGTACATCTAAACCAATTACGGACGCAACCCAGACCCGCAGAAATCAAACGATTTAAACAGAGAATGATACAAAACCACCAGTGATTTTTTAACAGAACCTAAACCTACTACAATTAACTTAGTTCTAACCTTAACCTACACCTAAACCTAACCTACTACACCTAACCCAATTCCAACCTTAAGCTAACCCTTACCCTAACCCATGTCATTTTAACAGCTGAACCTACACTCTAACTCTAAATGTAGCCATAATAAAAAGTCTTACCATTTCTGCGGGAGTTTTGGTTTAGTGCCACCAGTGGATGGGAGCTGTAGTGTGAGTCAGAAAATATGTACATATGTTCTTTGTGTGAATGTTATGAATTTCTTAGATTACGACTTCAGTCGAATATGTTGGTATGCTGTGAGATCTTCTTGTCCTTTAGATACTCCAGTATTCTCTCTCTTCAACATTGCTAATGTTGGAAGAAATTTCTACAGGAATGGCCGAACGAGGCCAAAAGAGGGCGCTGTGTCAACGAAAAAAAAGCTTAAAAGTGAAATTTAAAGAAACTAAGGAAATAACATACGTGGCTGCATAACATACCTTTTTTAAAAGTGAATGCAATGATGGCTTTTGTGATGCTTGCTGTGCATGCACGTCAGTTTAGAAGTGTGTACTGTTCAGACGAATGTGGGATAGAGGTCGCATTGAAAAGATAAACAGCCTTAAAAAATCTGATTTGCGGAGAAAATCTCTGGGGCAGAGCATTTCGCATTACACCACAATGAATGACATCGCAACCACTGAAATTCTCCTTTAAATATGGCAAAATCCAGACAGTACTATTTTAGAGTAACACAGGATAAAGACAAAACAATAGTAATAATAATAATAAACTGAATTTATAGAGCTCAGAGTGCTTTACAGACAAGTGATGTTTAGCAACAGCAATAAAGGGAAATAAAGCTGAGGAAGTGAAAGTTTAGAGCCTTCATTAAAATAACAGACAAAAACTGATCAAAATAAAAAGTACAACAAAAGCTAGATATGCTTTCAAATGTTTCTTAAAAGAGTGTACTGAGCTTGACTGGCTCATAAAAGAGTGACTCTGAAACAGATGAACAGAAGAAGACGATAGGCCTCGCCACTTTTGCTACTGAAGGTTCCAAAACCCCTTTTACACCCTTTTTTTTGTAGTTGTAACCCCTCCCCACCCACACCAACTATAATGAAATGCTGTCCAAGCCACGGATACCTACTCCAACACGGATGTTCCGCAAAGCCTACAGCATCTACTGTTACCAAGATGTGTCATGGCTAATTATAAGACCTCTTTTATGTGAATATATTTTTATGCATAAAAAAACCCAAAACTTAGTTATGGGCATCTCTAGGCTTATCAATATCTAAAATTGTCAGGTGGTGCGTCCATCCAAGCATATGTAGTCTACTTAAAAAAGTTAATATTGTTATATAAATTCTAAATAAAAATAACCTGGCATGGTTTTATGTTCTTAAAAGAGTGTACTGAGCTTGACTGGCTCATAAAAGAGCGACTCCCACAGTTTAGAAACAGAAGAACAGAAGAAGACGATAGGCCTCACCACGTCTCCTACTAAAGGTTCCAAAACCCCTTTTACACCTAAAACAATGCAGCAGGCGAGGCAAACCTGAACTGCTCGCAGTGATGGCTATTTCACATGGACACAGCAGTTGGCGTAAAGTATACCCTGGTCAACATAGGAGGCCAAATTCCATCTGTGTCCAACACAAATGGTGAATATGGTTGTCTGGTCTTGTCTAGTCAAATTCTATCTAAATCAAAATCTAGACATTTCTGGTAATACAAGGGGGTCAAGGTGAGGTCTGTAAGACCAAAAGCTTTGTGGACTGCTTGTAGGATTGCTAAAAGGGTAAATCAGAACCTGCATTTGACTGCAAAAGCAGACTCTGGAAAGTGACACTTGCACAAACCTTGCAGAAGAGTCACCAGAAAATCTTTCCTGCCTCCTCACCACAAAATTCACCAACAGTTGTGTGCGGACTGATGAAGCTAAAATATGGCAGTACGCCACAAGAGACGCTTTGAGTGATTTAATGTGTTTATATATGTTGAAATATTTAACAAAAATAATTTACGATAAATGTCTACCACACAATGTACTCCATTTACAGTTGCTAGTCAACCTGAGGGTGAAGGTTTAGCTATAATAATGTGACGTAGCCGCGCCAAGAAACTGAAAATATGTCTGTGTGTATTCCTGTTTTTTTCTGAGTAGAAATGCATAGATGTTCCCTCTTTCTGAAGGGACTCTTACTCTAAAGGAGAAGTTGCGGGAAGTATAGGGCCAGCCTGGGGCTTTAGCCTGTAGCTCAAGAAGCTGGCTGAGTATGAGCTTAACTGAGCACTGAATATCATGATGTTCGGAGAGAATGGAATAAAATAGTGACAAAAGAGAGACTTCAATATTCAACTAATAAATAATAAATAAATAATCTGTGAATAATTGTCTATTTTCACGCCTTCCACCTACGTCTTTCAAATAGCAACAGTGCTTGTAAATATATCTACGCCGATGGGCGTGGTGGTCTCGAAATGAGGTGTGTTCAGGTTCATTTCTGGAGTACTGCTATCTTGACAACGGAAATCACAGGTGCACCACTGACTGAAAACAACCCAGGCAGACGTCAGCAGTCAGACGTTCATTTCTATCTTGGCAGTAAACAGTCAATGTGCATACACCCCCGCTTTACACCACTAAAATAGCAATCCGCCGGGTTTAAACATTGGCTAATTAATATGGAATTTAGATTTAGGTGTGTGTATATTGTATATTTTACAATAGGTTTGAACGTGGCTCGGCCAGTCAGATTTCAGGGTAGGAACTATCCGTTTTAAAATAGTTAGCAAAAGTATGTTTGGTGAAAAAGGCAGAATTTCAGATTAGGTGTGGATCAATCACGCCTTGAGCTTGTGTTGCAGTGGAACATTTCACTGGTAAAGGGAGGAATAGATTCAATTAAACACCAGCAAATTCTGCAAGTAAACATCACACCGCCTGTAAAAAAAGATGGCGTTGTAAAGCAGAGGGCTCCATGGCAGGATAACGATCCTAAACACAAATCAAATCAAATCAATGTACTTCTATACTGGCGTTGTCACAAAGCAGCTTTACAGGAATTTGAGCAAGGCGACAGTGGCAAGAAAAACTCCCTCAGAGCTGGAGGAGGAAACCTTGGGAGGAACCAAGAATCACAAAGAAGACCCATCCTCCTCTGGTCAGAACTACCTTATAAATGATTGATAAAAGGCCACTGTACCACCACACAAGACTACTGTCCTGTTCTGGTGTGCTGAAAAAAAGACTCTCCCCACTGCTGAAGCTTTCTGAATAAGAACTAGAAAGAAGCCAACACCCTGTGATCTAAGTGATCATGATGGTTCATTATAGGTAATAAGATCTTGCGAGGCCGTGTGGGACTTTGTACGTCAATAGTAGAATTTTATGCTCAGTTAAAATTTAACCGGAAGCCAATGCAGTGCTGATAGAACTGGACAATAAAAAAATATGATATGGATATGAATATGGATATGAAAATATGAATTTTCTAGTTTTAGTAAGGACCCTGGCTGCAGCATATTGAACTAGCTGAAGTTTATTGGACACTCCTGAAAATACACACTTGACTGCCTCAAGAGGGGCAAGCTAAAGACCTAAACATCAAGGAAAATTTGAGGATAGACCTCAAAAGAGCAGTGCATGTACGACAACCCAAGAACTAAAAGCCCTTTGCAAGAAAGAATAGGCAAATTAGCCAAACTATGAGCTGTGATATTTGTCGAAGTGGGTGTTACTGTACTGACTATGTTAGTGGTCCCCAAACTTTGTTTTTTAAAATGGTAAATGGTGGAAATAAACAAGTATTCTTGCTTAAAACATTGAAGAAATGCATCATCTTTAAATACACACCTTTAGGAAATCAGGCCATCTTTTACTTGCTTAGCTATTCACAGTAACTGACATTTTGAGGGTGCCCAAGGGTGCCCAAACGTCTGCTCTGCACACGATGTAGAGGGTATTTTATTTTCCTAGAAGGCCCAGTGAAAACAGACAGCACTGCAGGCTGTAAGAAATACACTGACATGTTTCTCTGCATCGCTCTGGGACAGAAAACACTGAACTTTAGACTCAGGATATTTTGGGTACTATGATCACGTTACATGCATCATGTTAATTGTGTTATTTCTGCAAATCAGGCCTTTCGGTCTCCCAGCATCAAGCATGTTGAATTAGACGCAGCACATTGGACACATCCTGCGGTGGAGAAGTTTTTGACAGCAGTGTCCAAAACCTGCTGGCCATTAATAGGCTCTTCAACATATCAAGAGTCACTGAGTCACTGAGTGAAGCCTGAGCAAGTGAGGCTGGAGCAGACTCAATCATATTAACTCATCTCTCCATTAATTGAATAACACTCTGATTCAATTGATTATAGCTTCCTAGCAGCCACTGCAAATCCAATTCAATTACACAATCATCCAATCAGTCGATTAAGAGCAATAAAAGCCATGACCTCCTACAACTCACGTCTGGAATAACAGCAAGAGGGAAACGAGAGGAAAAAGTGTTGAGATCAACTTCAAGTGTGTGGAAGTGTGGAACAATTTTCACTCAATACACGGGACAGCACAATTCAACAAAATGGATGGATGGATGGATGGATGGATGGATAATCAGATAGATAATCAGATAGATAGACAGACAGACAGATAGATAGATAATCAGATAGATAGATAGACAGACAGACAAATATAGATATAGATATCGATAGATAGATAAATAGATAGATAGACAGACAGACAGATAGATAGATTTCTTAGTAGCCTCCTATTTATGTAAAATACATAAACAGAAAGAAAGACATGAGAATAAGAATATATAACAAGCAGTTAAAGTGTAACGCACAGTAAGTGAGGCGTAAAAATATTAGGCAGATGACAGTGCAGTGCATATTGTCATACCAATACCAATAAGTATCCAGTATAATACTAACAACTGAGTGAATGTGCTCAGTAAACAGTCATTCAGTAATAAACCTCATTAATGTCTCGACACAGTAAATACCAATATCAATAGCCTTGTAAATAGACAATAGTAATGCAATATGCAATATGAAATGCATATACCAAGACAGCAAAGTGACCGTGCAGTGTAAACAGTAAACCCAATGATACAAACAAACTATTAACATATATGACTAGATATGTAATACTCGCAAAAACATGCAAAAGGCATGTACTCATGTGTCTCCTAATTAATCATGGGTGTGTGTTGGGCATAACATGCAATGAACCAATCAGCACGTCACTCGCCATTCCCTTTAAGAGCCAGGTGTTATTTCAATGGTGCAGTGCGCTCAGTCTGGGAAGGCTTGCTGAAGCGGTGGAGCTCCTCACCTCCAGAATAATGTTATTTTATTGTGTATTCTGTTTATTGTTGATGTAAAAGTTTGCATAGATGCCCACTGGGTTTGGGTGAAAATAGGCTTATGCACCTGTAAGATAGGGCCCTTGGAGTGAATTTCAATAATGAAATAAAGTTTGAGGAATCCACTGCAGCACTGACGTGGTTCTGTTTGTAAGAAAGCACAAACATAATAGAGCTGGTGTTTTAATCAGGCTTAAAATTGAGCATTAGGAAAAGCATCTAACATTTAACAATATTGAATAATCTGAACAATGATAAGATTTTTAAACATATCACCCAGCTTTAATTGCTCTGCTTGCTCTGTTTGTCTCGCCTCGTTGACCCTGCTCCCGTAATCAGTCAGGGGCCCCAGATCCCAACCGCAGATTGGTTTTCGGAACGCAGCCTGGAACGAAAGAATGAAAGCGTTTTTTTGTTGAGGTCTGCTGCAGCGAGCCCGAAACGCCACAGGCTCCTCTCTCCTCCTGGGCCATTTTCCTGGGCTGAAAGAAGCTCCTCAGATCACGCCCGCATGTGGCAGAGGGACGCTGAGCTCTGTCATGTGATGGCTCGCTCCTTCCAGGCCCACTGACGCAGATATGACGACACAGCTGGCTGAATAGAGGCCTTTGAGAGCAACCAGAGCCAAGACGGGTTCATGCAGCTCATAAATCAATCAATCGTTCTTTCAAGACCAACACCACAGTTTCTGCCACGTTTCTTCCTCGCTTCATAGTATCCTGGGCAGGCAGGCAGGCAGGCAGTGGGCCGTGTGAAAAGGCTGCTATAGATCCAGCTCCTTTAAGCAGCTAGGACATCAGATATAGACATACAGTATTAGGTAAAAGTTTGGGCACCCTTGGATAAATTACATTTTGTCCATTTTTTTATACTGATCAGTAGTGAACACAGCTTCTGTAGCTAATCAAACACACAACACAATATGTCCAGCTAATCCTAATGCATTGTTACTCATCCATGTTTGGACTAACTGATAGAGCTTGAGATGTAGTGGGTGAGTAGAATATCGAGGAAGGGAATGGGCTGGGCCCTATGCATAACCCCAGCTGTTAGGTGCAGGATTTTGGCCTATCTCTTCATTATTTTGCTTATTTGCTATTCACTAGTAAACTTCGGAGCACAACTACAGGAATGAATGAACACATTAAGACATAAATGGTAAAGTTTTGGGCACTGTATGGAGTCAGGACTTCACAGAAATCACAGCTAGTTTAATCACAACAAGAAATCTTCTAGTTCTTGTAGATAGATTTGTCCCCTACTGATCTTTGCAGAAAGCCTCTGCTGCATATCAATTTAAGGTCTATCTACAAATTGTCTATGATGTTTAGTTCTGTTGACTCTGTTTGTGTCTCTTCAGGTAGTCCATGGTGGTTCGGAGGTATGTTTTGAATCATTATCCTGTTATAGGAGCTATCCTATTTTCAGCTTCAGGCTTTTAATGGATAAGTTTGACATTTGCATCAAGATCTGTTGCTGAGTGTTGTCACTGGCAGCAACACAACACCGAATGATAGATCCACCCCATGCCTCACAGTTGGTGAGGTGTTCTTTTCATTACATTTACATTTACAGCATTTAGCAGAGCAACTTACAACAGTGCTTCTCTGTTTACTTAGAAAATACCCTTAGCTAGTTTACTAGAATCCAAAAGATACCTCTAAGCTTAGATACTTCTAAATACAAAAGTTGGTATGGAGACCACAGTACTCTTGGAAGAGGTGGAGCTTCAGTCTGCATTTGAAGATAGCAATCCACTCCAAACAGCTCTTTGGATCTTGCCATGATAATAACACTCACTTTTAACAATCAAGAGCAAACCAAACTAAATGTCTGAGGTTTAAATGAGACAATCTCCTCCAAAATCCTCTCTAACCATGTTCTGATCATCTGCAGCTAATGTGCTGCATCTGATTCTTTTTCATTTGTATGTGTTTAGTTATATTACATCCTTCTCTCAATATTGCTCAAATAAAGATCAAATGACCATATGTTTGAATATGTTGAAAATCCCAAGCCATGCCGCTTTGCCATCAGCAATTGGAGTTTGAGAAAGCACACTTGGTCCCCGGCACTTTCCACCAAGTGTGCTGGCTGATCTGCGATGGAGTTCAAAAAGAGGTGGTGGCTGGCTTTGCATGTATCTGAGGAGAGTCCTTACCCTCCTTGTGTCGGGAGCATTGCTAGTGTGAGAGGAAGCTACAAACGAAGGGTTAATTGGCAGTACCAAACTGGAAGAAAAAAAGGAACAATTAACAAACAAATACACAAAAAATCAATGTTTCCACATGACTGTATGTGTGTTTTAAAAATGTAAACAAGCAGATAAAAACCAGGGTAAAGACTCAACAGATACACTATATGTCCAAATGTTTGTAGACACCCCTTTTTAATGAATGCTTTCAGCTACATTACGTTGCACCAATTACTGAACGAATGTGCAAATGCACACACACACAGCTTGTCTAGTCCCTGTAGGGAAATATTGCCAATAGAATAGGACTCTGTGGAGAAGATCAACATAAACCTATTGGCACCATGCCTAATGCCAGGCATGGGTTACCCCAGGGCTAAGCCCCCCCCCCGGCGTTGAGCTGTGGATCAGCTGAATTTCTTACATCAATGCTCCTAAATTGGAAGAAACAATAAACGAGCAGGTGTCCCAATACCTTTGGCCAAATAAGGTAGCTATATTGCACATTATGAGCCACAAATCCATATCTAAGTTACTGTTTCTCTCTGCATATGATGTCACAGCATTATAAAGTGGTACCTGATCAGATCTGCTCCTTCAGCTTGATCAGCTTCTTTCTCTCTTTCTCCTCAGCTGGGTTTAGAAACATGTTTTTGAATATATTTGGATTTACACAAATTTGAGGCTTCGGTCCATCAGTTCACATTTTGCTTGAATTGGCAAAATCTTTGAGCTTGACTGGCCTTCTGAGCTTTAAAAAAAAAACCTTGATTATAAAACTGCTTTATGATCATCATTGTACGATTTCACTGACATCACCTTACTTAACAATCTTCGGCTACCACTGGCTACTACAGTTTTTTCTAAAATACTGAAGAGAGCTAAGAAAGCGAGTAATATGAGATTAATAGAGTAATAATATAAGAGTAGTAATATAAGCGGCCAATGACACTATTTTATTTTTGACATTTATCTTTGGGTCAGTCATACACTCATTACCTGTGTTGTGCATTTGGGCAGGTCATGTTCACCTAAAGTAAGCTATCTAACAAGTAAGCTTTTAGCCAACATCCTGTCACATTTTCAGTGCGTACGTCTATCTCTCTCTCTCTCTCTCTCTAGTCTCTGTGTTCCCAGTAGCTGCACTGGAGGAATGCACTGTTGAAAAATGAAGTGTGATATAATGTCATTCATTATAGTGTTATTGCTAAAGAGCCTGCTGGGGGGTTGGTGGTATCAGGGTCCTTCTCAAAGCTCCATAGCGGCGCCCCTGCTGCCCTCCGAGCAGTATTGTTGAAGGAAGCCAATGCACAGTGGAAAGCAGAGTATAGTGTATTGGGGAAAACGCTTATGTAGGCATAATTCACTGAAAAGTTTTTAATTATGTCCTGTGAATAATGTTGTTGTTCCATTCCCATTTCCATTTCCATTCCTTGTACCCTGCTTCCAAAACAAGCTAGCGGTCTGTCAGTGATGGTTGCCGTTCTGCTGGTTACACCAAAGCAATAACAATCTTTCAAGAAGATGAAAAAAATGTTCTAAAGGAATGACATCAGAAGAAGAGGATAAAAGTCTTCTCCACCGGAGTCGCCTGGGTAGATGATTTGTTCTCTCAAGTGGAAATGTGAGTGTCAGAGTGAATGTATAAGATGCCATTCCAAAGGGATAATCTGCTTTTGTGTATTCATCCATCACCCTGTCAAATCACTGGAGCTGAAGCTGGCCACTTTTTTTAAAACACGCCTTACTTGTAGCTCCACCTTGCTGATGTGACTGTAGATTGTCTGTTGATACACAGTTTGTATAGTGATGTATAAGGTGAGTGTAGTTCATAGTGGGACTAATAAAGTGGCCAGTGAATGAAAGCACAATGTAGAGGCTTCCAATAAAGTGGCCAGTGAGTGGAAGCATAGAGTAGGGGTTTCTAATAAAGTGGCCAGTGAGTCAAAGTACAAGGTAGGTTTCTAATAAAGTGGCCAGTGAGTGGAAGCTCAAGGTAGAGTATCTAATAAAGTGGCCAGTAAGTGAACATTGAAGGTAAGTGTTTCCAATAAAGTGGCCAGTGAGTGGAAGCCCAAGGAGGTAGGTGTTTCTAATAAAGTGGCCAGTTAGTGGAAGCACAAGGAGGTAGGTGTTTCTAATAAAGTGGCCAGTGAGTGGAAGCCCATGGTAGGTGTTTCTAATAAAGTGATGTGAAGCACTTGGTTTGTGTTTCTAATAAAGAGGCCAGTGAGTAGAATCAAATCAAATTTGATTTCGAAGTACAAGGTCTGTCGTTCTAATAAAATGTTGAGTGGAAGAAAAAGGGAGGTGGTCAGTGAGTGGAAGTAGAAGGATGGTGTTTCTAATAAAGTGGCCAGTGAGTGGAAGTAGAAGGATGGTGTTTCTAATAAAGTGGCCAGTGAGTGGAAGTAGAAGGATGGTGTTTCTAATAAAGTGGCCAGTGAGAGAGGGAGGGAGAGAGAGAGAGAGGGAGGGAGAGAGAGAGAGAGAGAGGGAGGGAGAGGGAGAGAGAGAGAGAGAGAGAGAGAGAGAGAGAGAGAGAGAGCTCCTCACCTCTTCGTTGATGACTGTAAAACAGTGTGTTTCCCGCTGTTTCGTCTGCAGCTCATTTCTCCGCTTCAGTTTTATTACTAATTGCTTTGGTAGAAGAAGTAACTTGTAACATCCAGCCAATGAGAGGCTTAGCTGTGAAATCTGCACTAATCCACAGAGCCTGTTTAATAACAGAGGGAATAAAGACCAGACTGTGAGTGAGTGTGGAAAACAGATACAGGAAATGTGTGTGAGAGAGAATGAAGATAGAGAGGGAGAGGTAGCGAGAGGAGAGAGAGAGGAGAGAGAGAGCGAGGTAGAGCGTGACAGAAGGGAGAGAGAGAGAGAGAGAGAGAGAGAGAGAGAGAGAGAGAGATTGTGAAGGGGAGGTAGAGAGAAAGAGAGAGAGAGAGAGAGAGAGAGAGAGAGAGAGAGAGAGAGAAGGGGAGGTAGAGAGAGAGAGAGAAAGTGAGAGTGAGAAAGATGAGAGAGGGAGAGGTAGAGAGAGGAGAGACAGAAATGAGAGGCAGGATGAGAGACAGAAAAGAGACATAGAAGGAGAGAGAGAGAACCAGATAGGGAGAATGGGAGAGAGGATAGAGATAGAATAAGAGAGGCAGAGGTAACAAAAGAAAAGAGAGAGAGAGAGAGAGAGAGAGAGAGAGAGAGACTCTTCCAGGTGGGGTGATGTGCTGTGATTAAGCCCCTCTGTTTTATTAAGGCCGGACTGTTCCGGATCGTTCTCGGCTTCACTGAAATGTCATGTTGTGCTGCAGCGTCTGGCAGGAAGTGCAGTCAGGGCTGCAGTCATGTGGCGACAGATCAGAGGTCACAACGAGTAGTGTAGAGAGAGCTCGGGCTCCGGGCTGCTCGTCTTTATCAGCCTGGCATCTTCTGGAAGCCTTCAGAGATGTTACAGCTCAGACAGGCGCAGTCATAACTCCCGCTGTCTGCTGCAGGTGCTCACTAATATGTGGATACACAGATATGTATATATACATTTAATGTGAACAATATTAAGAGACTAAACACATAAAATATACAGTCACATGAAAAAGTTAGGACACCCCATTAAATATCTGGACATTTGATCTTTATTTTACCAATATTGAGAGACGGAGCTAATATAACACGAAACTGAAAATTAAACCCTCATTTATTACTACTTAAAATGTGTAAAATTAGAATCAGGTGCAGAACATCAGCTTTACATGATTAGAGCATGGTTAGAGAGGATTCTGGAGAAGCCTGTCGTATTAAAAAAACTCAGACATTTAGTTTGGCTTGCTTTTGATTGGTAAAGTGAGTGAGAAGATCACCATGGCCAGTCTCAGAAGGGGTTTAATTAACAGAGATGCAATTTCCTTGTGATGACAAAGTTAGGACACCCTATGCTCTAATTGCTGGTATTCCTGCTTTGGCTGAAATAACTTCAGTTAGACGTTTCCTATAACAATATACCAGTCTCTAACATCCACTGGGAGAAGGGTTTTCCTCAAGCTCCCTCTGATACCATAAAGAATTCCTAGTAGATCCTATGCTGGAGAGCTCTCCATGTCCTGCTGCAGAAAAGCAGTCCCAAACCATGACATTTCCACCTCCATGCCTCACAGCTGATCTGGGTTCTTGTGCTCCAATGCTGCGTCTGGTTCACTCCAAACATGTCCTCTGTTACTGTGTCCAAATAACTCCACTTTGGATTCATCTGTCCAAAGCACATTGTTCCAGATGTCCTGGTCTTGGTCTAGAGGTTCTCTGGAGAACTTTAGTCTTGTGTGGTCTGTTTCTGATGGTAGATGCTGTACTTTGATATCAACTGTGGCAAGAGCTACCTGTATATCCTCTGAGGACATCTTTACACCTTTTGTGCTCTGATATTGGACTAAACTTACTAAGAAAGTCTGGTCTGGTCATGTTGACAGTACAGCGGCTGATTTTGTATTAGCACAGAGCCCTGTGTAGCAACGGCAGTGGTGCTGTGCTTCCTATTGCAAGTGATTGGAGCATTACAGTGATTCTGAAGCTGCTGCTTTAAAGGAGCAGCCTACATTACTTACAGTCTATAAGAACTTGGTTGTAATGCCTGAAGGGGAAGCCGGTTAATAGACTCTTATAATAAATTATTCTAAAAATAAAAGGTGCTTCAGACGGTTTATTAAATTGAAAATCAGTAAGTAGCGCGGTAATACTTTTATTGATCTGCTACAATATAGGTGCAGTCAAAAGATATAGTTGTTATAGCAGTTGTACATCTGCATCTACAACCTTCTTTTAACAAGCCAGGCAAAGCAAAGCCTCAGAAAGCCGATGTGGTGCACCTGATTCTAATTTTACACATTTAAAGTCGTAATAAACGAGGGGTGCTCTAACTTTTTCCTTACAAGAAAACTACATTTCTATTAATGACATTTTACAAATGATTTTCCTTTGGTTTGTTTAGATTACCCCAATCTCTCAATTATGTAAAAATGAAGGTCTTGTAGAGATTCTGCAGCTGTGGTTATGTCCCAGTAAACTGGAGTGACAAGCACAGCTGGATGGCCATCACGGATGGCATGTTGAAACACAGCAGGGTTCAAGCTGAAGAGCGACCAGGAATGCCCTGCAAAAGTGATGGACAGAAGACTCCAACAACAAAGACACAAACAAGAGAACTAAGGCTACAGTGTAAAGTCTCTTATACGGAGCATTCTTCATCAGCTATGTGTATCAGACAGCACGAAATTACATCACTGTCCTGAAAGCACTGTCCATACTGTCCATTGTGAATTGAGTGAGGTCTGAATTTTGGCTGTCTATTGGCCTTTATTAGAGCTGTATTAAAGCATAGGCTTACCGTGGCTCAAGCCCAGAGGTCTCTTGGACTGGAGAGGGCCTGAAATGATGTTGAGGTAAACAATGATATAAATTATTTGATCAGCACAGCTTCCAATAAAGCAATTCTAACAGCCTGTGCTGAGCTGCTTGGTCAGTGCTTCGCCTGGCTGGTAGTGTGTGAGTGGAAGAGGGGGAGAAGGGGGCAAAGTATGTTGAATGCTGTTTTTGTGACCTCAGTGTGAGGTTAGCTTTCTCTCAGTCTGTCTGGCTGCTAACTCTTGTTTCACAGTAGAACTGGACACATACAGAGTGAACCATTAGACAGACACTAGATAACTATATCTAGCTAGCATTGGTCAGCATAAGCCTAGCTAATGACAATAAACGCTTGCCAGCCAGCTGGTTGACTAGCATTAAAGCAGCATTATGGAGAATTGGTATTTCAGAAAAGGTGCTTCAGACGGTTCTTTGTTTATTAAATTTTAAATCTGTAAGTTGTGCGGTAATACTTTTATTTAGCTGCTACAATATGGTTGCAATAAAAATATATACATAAGGAAATTTGTCCAATTAGGACTTTTCTATCATCCTAGTTTGAGTAAATGCAGCCAAGCAAGCTTTCCCATTGGTTGGGGCTTCTGTGTTCATATGTCGAATAGAAAATAAAGCATGTCTTTAAATATCTGTGTTTAATCTAGAACAGTGAAAAAATATAAGTTAATTAGCATTAGCTTAGCAGAAACATACTATTACAATTCATACTGGGGTGTGCACTGCACTGACATTTGTGGCCCGACCTAGCTCTTAAAAATCACGCCAATGTAGTAGAACCATGTAAAGACTATTTCTATCCAGTGTTGAGAGATCAAACTGTGCTGGGCTACAAGCAGGGAGATGTGTGAATTACTGGATGTGCTTTGAGGTAAGGAGGTCCTAGTTATTATTAAGGCTTGCAGTTAGCATAGCACCACAGTAGCATCCCCTATCCAGTGCAAAACTGTGAAGAGGCAGGTGTCAGACCCCAAGTATGTCTTGACTGATTGACTAAATTTGAGGTAATAAGGGACAGTGTTTTTTCCCCCCCCCAGAATTGTTCACTTAGTCAAATCACAATCCAAGTTTATTTGTCAGACACAGGCAAACACCGTGATCATCTGACCACACTGGCATAATCACCATCACTGATAAAATAAAAATATACATTATAAAACAATTATTTTAACATGAATAACAGCAGAGAGGATACACTACATCAATGCTGTACGTAAACAGTGTGGTACACAAATTTGTCTTTTGCTGTTTCCTAACAGGCCCTAGAAAGGTCATTACTCATCCAGGAGTGCATTTTGATATCCGGTGTTATTGATATATGCAGGCTGGATGTGCTCACATCAGTCTGGCAGTGTGTGATTTAACTGTTTAGAAAAAGGGCTGCAGAACCTTGGGGAATGGAGGATAGCTTGCGCCGTGTGAATGTGCTGCCATCTAGCGGAAAGTTTCAGCAACTGCGCTCAAGTAAACATAGTATAATGAACCAGCCACTTCATTAAAACCACCTTCTTGTTTCTACATTCACTGTCCATTTGATCAGCTTCACTTCCTTCCTTAGCCTCCTTTCACTCTGTTCTTCAACAGTCAGGAGCCCACAGGACTGACCACCACAGTGCAGGTATTATTTGAGTGGTGGGTCCTGCTCAGCACTGCAGTGACACTGACGGACATGGTGGTGGTAGTGTGTGCTGGGCTGGTACGAGTGGATCAGACACAGCAGTGCTGCTGGAGTGTTTAAACCCCTCAGCATATCCAAGTATCCAGCCAGCAGCGTCCTGTTGGGCGGCGTCCTGTGAGCACTGAGGAAGGACTAGAGGATGACCAGCACAGAGTGTCTAATAGAATGGACAGTAGCAGTGCTGCTGTGTCTGATTCGCTCCTACCAGCGGCAGCACACATGAACACACTTACCACCACCATGTCCGTGTCACTGCAGTGCTGAGAATGACTCACCACCCAAATAATACCTGCTCTTATATCCACATACATACATACATATATATGTAGCGAGCGAGAGACAGACACACACACACACACACATCATTTGTCTTTAAAATAACAGACTGTATAGTACACCCTGCACTAGAACATACTGTACAGTTGTGTGCAAATATTTAGGCACCCTTGGCCAGATGCCAGATTCAGTTCTTGTGGTTGGATTTTTCCCCCCATTCTTCTTTGCAGAAGGACTCTAGTCCTGAGATATTATCTTCCTGCACAGCTTGTTTCAAGTCCATCCTAAAGATCATAAATTTGTGATCAGGGGATGGCAAAGGCCATTTCCAAACCATCAGTTGGTATCCCATTATGTTAAATCATTACCCTTTTGAGGAAGATACCTGCTTTTCAGCTTCAGATTTTTAACAGATGGTGCAATATTAACACCTGTGCAATATTACCAGTACTACAAACAGCAACCTCAGACCAGCCCAAAAGCATGATACATCCACCCCATGTTTTACAGTTGGCAATGTGTTCTTTGCTGTTCCCATTTTTTTTTTCATATTTTCTTCCAAAGAGATCTACAGTGCCCTTTCACATCAGTTCACAGCACTAGTCCCCAAAACTCATCTGTCCTATCTGGCTGTTCTGTAGAATACGTTAAGCTTGTTTAAGTTCTGGGATGAGGTCGCAGGTAAGGTTTCCTTTTTATAACTCTTCCATGAAGGTTATGTTTGTGCAAGCTCGGGTAAACCTTCTTGCAGATATTTAGCAGTCATACCGGGGCTTTGATTTGCCTTCCTTATCAACATGAGAGCAGTTTGCTCAGGGTGCGTTCATGCTCCTCCAGGTCTCATCTTGACTTTCACAGCTTCCCTAAACTGCTATTTTAAAAAATAAAATTCAATGTTATAGAATCAATTGCTGAAAATGATCTGCCTCGGCTATGTGAGCACTGATGACTGCTTTCCAGATATTTCGGCAGCTGCTTAGAGCAGACCATGGTTTCAGTAAAAGGCTTGAAGAGTAAGAGAATCTCAAAATCATGGAAGTTTGATTCAGCTGACTGTTTGCCAACTGCTGACATCCAAGCCGGGCTCATATGCACTGCCACTATGATCCGGGGTGGTGAGTTCAAATCCCAAGCCATGCCACTTTGCAATCAGCGGCCGGAGTCAGGGAGAGCACAACCTGGCCGTGCTCTCTCTCCCATCATTACTCTTAAGCGATGTTGGCCAGGACAGGTGTCTGTTAGCTGGTGGGATGGAGCTGGGGACTCGGCTCTTTCCTCTGAGCCTCTGTCGGCTGCCTGGTGGTGTAACAACGGCAGCAGTTCGAAAAGAGCTGTGTCGGAGGAGATGTGTGTTAAACCCTTACACTCCTAGAGCTGGGAGCATTACTACTGCTAGGGGGCGCTACGAACAGGCTACAAACAATCTCTTCACAGGCCAAACTGATTATTTTGATTAATGTGTGTATATATATATATATATATATATATATATATATATATATATATATATACATACACACACACACACACACACACACACACACACACCTCTCACAACACGTGTATGGACTGTATACCACAACCTGCAAGGCTCCTAGCACTTTACTCTAGCTCTGTAAAATGATTAGATTGTAATTTGGATAAGGCGGCCAAAAGCCATAAATGTGCAGCTGAGCCTCTTGTCAGGGCAGAGGCTCTGAATAACAGATTCTATTCATATCTTCACAGATGTAGAAAGTAAATCACAGCCTTATTGGAATTTGGACTCCACTTTAAAGCTCTGTTCCAAATAATCTTGCCTATCAATCCAATAATTCACGACTGTACTTACAAGACCCCAAAAAGCAAAACACAAAGGGAAGCATGTTCACTTCACCACAGTGAAATTCCCATAAATTACCATCAAATCCAAGAATTCCATGAAAAACTATTTCCACTATAAGTCATAAACAAATACTACATCAGTGAATAACCTACAAGTTCATAAATCATTTTTATTTGATATGAAAAAGAAGCATATTTCATAACATAGTATACAGTGTAACAGACCATGTCCCACAATCAAGTCATGTTGAGAATGTCATAAAGAGATGCTTAAATAATAATAATAATAATAAAAAAAAGAGTAACGAACAAGACCCTCTTCTAAAAGCAGAGGCATCGATAGGATCATTTCTGCTATTTTAAAATCATACTCTTATTTATTTATTTATTTATTTATTTATAGAAAGAGAAAGAAGGAGAAAGAGAAAGAGAGAGATTGATTCCCTCATAATTTCCAAAAGGCATGACTACGCTGGATTAGTACAATCACAGAGAGGGAGACGAACGCTACAAGAGTAAGGGCTCTACTATGAAGCACACTTCAATGGCTAAATTGTTCAAATCAAGCTCTAAATCTAGAGCTTAGTCTAAAGAACCTTTGATAAGGACACCGTGAGTTGAACCCAAGTTTAGCTCACGTAACTAACTGGCTAAGCCTACTGTGGCGCTGCAGTGCGTCAACCCTGACTATCACTTTGGCCTATGCTAACATCTATGTAGTGTGGCTGAATGAATAAAACCAAAAAAATACAAAAAAAAAACATGGTACCAAGTAGCTAGCTTCCTCAGTTTAAACGGCCATCTGACCGAAATATCACTAAAATGTGGTTCTGCGAAAGACAATCTGCCCGAATTAAGATAATCCACAATTAAAACCTGCGGTATAAAACAGTTGCTAACCTTGCTAACTGAGCCAACACTGCTAATGTAAAATTGCATCTGCATTTTCTTCTTTTAAAACAGCTAACATGTTAGTGGGCTGTTTGGATGAACTATTAAAAATAAGAAAAACACTTTTTTTCATGTCTAACTAACGTGAGTCTGCTGAGGAATGCATTTTCCGATTGCTTTCAATCGATCAACGATGTTTCTGAACACTGAAAGTTTGGGTAAACAGGTGGGGGAATGTAACACTCAGATATGAGAGCAAGATTGCTACACGATGAGGTAGACTCCAACTTTCCATCGGGACACTTCTGAATTAATCAAAAAGGGGGAATGTTAAATAAGAGCAGTTAGATCACAACCGCCAACATGGCTAACAGTGAATGAAAGCTAATTGGTACCAATAAGCATTATGGCAACTGGCATCATTTGCATAATGCTAACAGGTAGCAATTCGTTTTAATTGCTTATTAGCATGAATTGCAGGAATGTTTGAACTGTCTGTGTAAAAAAAATAAAAATAAATAACGGGGGGGAGATGTAAACAAACATTTTAAAGGCTTTCAACTTTCTCATTCCAACCACTGCAAAGTGACAAGTGTTACGGCAGGTGAACATTCGGCAGAACCCTTTCCTTTAAGGCGTTCTCCATGTGCATTTATCAGTTATAGAACTCACCCCAACATGTACTGACCTGAAAGAACTGAACTGTGTTTTGTATGTAGATTAGTGTGGCTGACAGAATCTGCACATACACCCTTAAACACAGGTGCCAAAATGGGTTCTTTAGAGCGATACTACCAGAAGAACCACTCGAATAGATGGTTTGTTAAAGGTCCTTAAACCTTGAATGGTCTCAGAACCACCGGTGGTTCCTGTTTCTTTTTTTTTTATTTACCCCGACTGTTTTAGCTTAGGTACAGCTCAGCCAGTGTGCATGAAATTGCTGATTAGTAACCCTTAGGGTGAAATAAAAGTCACGTAGCATAAGGGGTTACAGAACCTCCCATTCAAAGGTTGGATGAGGTCTCCCCGATCATTGGTTCTTAGGAACCCCTAGAAGGTCTACACATCTCTCAGTGTTGCAAGTTGGGTTGGAGTAAACAATTGGACCATCTGGGGAGCTACCAGAAGACACATGACATCCAACCTTCGAATAGGTGGTTCTTTAAAGAGCTCAACTGAACGGTTCTTCAGGGCAATGGTTCTCATATCAATCCTCAGGGACCCCCAGAGGAACCACAGTTTTAGGTGTTGCAAGTTAAGTTGGAGCAAAAATCTGGATCATCTGGGGGTACCTAAAAGCTGGTGGTTTAAGGAACACTGTGCAAGCTTTTAATGGGTGGTTCTTTAAAGAACACAAGAACCCAAGGTTCTTTAGGGCAGCAGTTCTCACATAGATCCTCAGGGACCCCCCCAAAGGCCCAAAGTTTTGCTCTCTCTGTATTTGTTGCAAGGCGAGTTGGAGCAAAAATCCAGACCATCTGCAGGGTCCCTGAAGAAACACCATTCAAACTTTAAATGGGTGGTTTTTAAACAGTGAATTTAAAGCTTCTTTAGGGAACTTTAGGGAACCAAAGGACTGTTAGAGACCACCATCCAACCTTTTAATGTTAGGGTCTTTGATTAACTCAACTGAAAGGCTCTTGAGGTAACACTATCCAACATTTGGTTCTTTATTGAACTCAACTGAAAGGCTCAAACAAAAATCCATCAGAACAAAATCCAAAGGTTCTTTAGCACAGTGGCCTTAGACCCCCAGAACATCTACATTTTTGCTCTCTCTATACATTGCGAGTTGGATTGGAGTTAAGATCTGAACCACCTGGGGGGGTTCCTGAGGACTGGTGGTTTAGGCAACACCATCCAATATCCATTTTTGGTACTTTTAAATACTCAACACAAAGGGAACAAAAGCGTTCTATGGTATCGTTCCAAAGAACCTTTTTTTGGCACCGTTATTTAGCAGTGTAGCTGAAGCCCCACAGGTGTAGATGTGCTTTCAAAATCCACAGACGTCCCAAAAAGACTCATGGTTTTTACATCAACCATCGGAACACATTTCTTAACCAGGAGCCAAAGAGCCTCTGATCCAAAAGCACAATGCACTTCAATGAAAACAACATAAGTAAACACATTCACACGGAATGTCTGATATCTCAAAGAAGGACAGATTTACGGAGCGTCTGATCTGTTGTTTTAACAAAACGGACAATAAAGCAGATTTCACTCTCATTAACTTCCTTTCAAGATGGCTGGTCACCTCTGCGATGGATATGACCTCTGCAGAGACGAGAGACGCAGGTCATACATTCATGATGCACACGTTTTCCACAAGGGAATGATATGATGTTCAAAAGAATGAGAGAAAAGAGAGTAAGAGAACAAGGCCACTGCATTATGAGAGAAAAAAAAGAAAGAAAAAGAGAAGTCAACTCGACTACACAAAAACCCCAAAATAATACAGAAGAGGAATAACATAGTCTCTGAATAGCATGTAATCTGTCTTTTTGTCTGCATAAAAAGCCTCTGCCTCTATAGAAAGGCTGAGTGCTAGAACCACTACTGATGCTACGGTGCGGGACTTTCCAACACAAAAGACTTCAATCCACACAAAAGCTTTTAAATCTCTATCTACAGTCTCCAAAAGGAGCAGCGAGGTTTAACCAGGGGTGTACGATCAGAATTCATTTATATTCAGGCCGACCTGTGTTGTGATTTTATGACATAAATAATGCGAACCAGCTCAGTACAAGTGCGATGCTTTAAATGCTATGCTGTATGTAGCCTCGCAGTCTTGTGAATAAACTAAATTAGGTGTCTCCAAAACGGCAACTTTACAGGAGATGGAAAACATTTTCTTTACTTTCGACAGAATCAATGTAAAAAAAAAAAATAGTAAGGAAGCATTTTGAGGCATTTCTACTGATCCATTCATCATGAAATTCTGACGTAATGTAAAGAACAACTGTCCGATTCACATTATGTAAAAAAAAAATAAAAACTTTGTGTGACAGTGGTGATCTACTGTATGAAGAACCTGTGTAATATCAGCAATACAACATTGGAAGGTTAATAGAAACTCAACCCCCTTATTAATACACCCTTTGTCCTTTCCTGAATGCTTCTCCTTGGACCTATTTATTAGAAACTACTGTAAGTGGTCAAAACTAGGTATCCTATTAGAGGAAATTGGCCGGGCAGGGCCAGAGTCCCACCCACATCCAAATGACTGGACTTTTTTTTGGTGATGGTTATGACCTTTTGATATTTAGGGTGTTTTCACACCTGTAGTTGGTTTGCTCTGATCTCAATCAGTTTTCCCCTTGGTTTGGTTTGTTTTCAGACTGGGAAAATCCAAGTGCATCTGAGAACCATGCATGAGTTCTCTCTGCTTATTGGTCGGACCTGTCTGGGGTGGGAGCAGAAATGTAAATACAGTAATAAGGTCCTGTGTTCGGGACTAGTGCTCATTTCTGTGCAGTTTAACATGGAGCAACGATGGCTGTAGTAGCTGTAGTAGCTAATTATTTGAGCAGTTTATCAGGTTAAAACCTGGCTTTGGCAGCCATTGATAGTTGGGCAAAATCGAGGTCAGATCACATTCTCACAACAAACAAACCGCTGCAGAGTCTGTTTGGGACTGGACCAACACCACCTATTCTCAAGGGTCTCGGTATGGTAGTTTAGATGCACTGAGATCCACTTAGATCTGAGTGCGATTACTGTATTCACCCATGCCAAAATAAATCGAACCAAGGGTGAAAACAAAGCAGAATCTAATTTAACAGTTTTAAAAAGTGCAGGTGTGAAAACAACCTTAGTTTGTTAAGGGCTGTCAAGCTAAATTGATCTCTGTAGTATATAATGATAGCTTCTTCAGTTTCATATTTTCAACATAAAATCTGTATCTTAATCCCAGAATCGGATATGTGTCACTACAATCCTATATATCGTGCTGTCTTTTTATGCCTCTTATTAAAAAAAAACAAAAACAAAACACTGCTTGATAAATATCAACCAACAATAGTATTAAACAAGTAAACAGACAACAATCAGTAATTGTAAAGAATACTTCATCAGAACTGGCTACAAACCTTGTGATCGGTACACCCCTAGTTTTAACAGGTCAGAAACAGAAGTTTTACATGCAGGATATTCAACTCGCTCACAGAGACTGGCGACATGCAGCCGTATTAGCTAATAAAACTCTACCCATACATCTCCTATGTCCACGGTTTCAAACCCTTTATCCTCAATGGCTCTATAGAGAAACCCTGCGAAAATGCCTGAGAATATATACACAGGTCCTTTAGTGTAGCTGGGAGGACTGCGCCACAGCACAGACACATCAAAAGTGTGGGTGCAACTTGCCTTTGTTTTAGTAAATAACATTTTACCTGCAGTTTTTTCTTCTTCTCCAACAACTGGACTCTCTTTTGACCTGAAGGTGGGTGAACACCTGAAAGTGTTTTCTTTAGTTTTGTTGGAAAAGGATTTGGATTGAAAAATGAATGAGAAAACTAGGTGACCCCACACTTTTGATGGGCAGCACACACACACACACACACACACACATTTGGAAGTGTTCTTGAGTCCCACTAGTCATGCATGCAGGGTTGTTGTGTGCTGGCTGATAAGCGGCGCACACACAAACCCATTCTTAGGCATCTGAACAGCGATATGGTTGAAGCTGAAGCCCACAGTTATTAAATGTTCACAGTAAATCCCAGTTCAAACTCATTCAAAATAAAAGAAGGGGTGTTTTTTGGTGGACTGTGTGTTTCGAGGCAGTGTATTTTTAGAGTGTGAAGTTTTACAACTGGTTTTAATGCTGGATGCCAGTGGTTTGAGTTTTAAAGCCAAAGCACACTGACCGGACATTGTGCAATGAACAACCACTTTCTAACTTCTGCCGCTGACTTTAGATTGTCCAGAAAAGGCCTGTGTGAATGGAGGGGGAATTTGCTGTAAACACTGTAATGTGAACAGCACAGAGAGAGGGCATTCTGTGGCCAAAACAATCCCAAATCCCACCGTTAGTGTTGTACTGTATTGGGGCGAACTACATAGTTTAATTAAATGGCAGTAAAACACATGAATCGCTCAATGAATTCAGACCCTTTTTCATCATCAGCTGTAACAGAATTCACCAGTCACATAAACAAATGTACATTAGCTGCCCGAGCGACTGAAGCTGGTTTAGTTTTTGTAGCTGTAGACCTACACGTTTTACACCTTGGTCTGCGAGAGCCAAAACCTGCAGTTACCAGTCACTGTTTTTGCTGTATGATGATGAGCACAGGGTCCAGAAACTTTAAAACACAGTGGAGCAGTTTGGACATGCCTCAGGTTAAGAGACTTGACAGAATCTAAATAGGCTGTGAGATTTTACATCATGGTGGAGGAGTGTGAACAGGCCACAGGCTGAAGAACATTATATCAAAATGAAGGAGTTTGGACAGGCCATGAGTTGAGGGCCTTTAGGTCATGGTGGTGGAGTTTGGACAGGCCATGAGTTTTGGGACTTCATATCACAGTGGCGGCGTTTGGACAGGTTGTGGGACAGAGGGACTTTACATTGCTGTGGAACACTTTGAGCAGACAGCAGATCAAGAGACTATATATATATCGCCATGGAGGAGTTTGATCAGACTGTGGGTCGAAGGACCATCATGGTGAAGGGGTTTGGACAGGACCAAGAGACTTTCCATTGCATTGGAGGAGTCTGAACAGGCTGTGTGGAGTTTGGACAAGCCACTTGGACAGAAGTTTGGACAGTTGGTGTTTGTTCACTTGATGTGCTCTAGCTTTGAATAAGCTGACCAGGTTTCACAGCGTTGGTAATTTTTTTTTTTTTACTTGACCAATCGACACAATTTGATAACTCGACAACAATTGGCAGTGATTACTTGGTACGTTCATAATGCAAATGTTACATTTTTACTAGACCCTGGATGCTTTGGCATTTTTAAAGCCTTGTTAGATTACAGATGAGTGTGAACTGGGTTTAAAAGTGCCTCAAGAGATCCTAAGAATGGTTTAAAAGTACATTACCATGAAAACAGTAATGTACTGAGCTCTGGGGTGACTCTAAAAACAGCGCTATTATGCACAGATGCCTGGCAAAATTAGGGGCGCAGGTGTGCATATGCAGATGCGTGCATGAATGTATGTGTGTTTGCATGCGTGAACATGCATGTGAGTATAAGCAGGGCAGGCAGCAATAATTAATGATGAACGAGGTGTAAGCGGTGGCTCTGGTTATTTCAGTGGGATCTCGGTTTATGTTCACTGTAGGTTTCTCTCAGTTAGTGTAGCAGTCTACTAATCTTAAGAGTTAAAGCAGCATCGTTCATGTCGTAACAGGACTCGTTTAATGTTTCAGCCGAAGTTAGAGCATATCACTATTATTTTCTAGCCAAACCAAAGGAAAAAAACATAGGAAAAAATATATATATTTATATATCTGAAGCAAGACTCCGTGGATATTAGCTAAGAAATCTCTCCTTGCTGGCTAAAATAAAAAAACAAACACCACAACAATAAATGAACAAACAAATCGAGCAAAAACGCATAGCTTTACAAACACACAATGTCCACTTGCTCCATCTCCCTAAGTGTAGTGGTAGAAGTTGCAAAAATAAATGCATCGTGTCAGTTTTCAAGTACAAAGACTCTGGCTGGATGGCTCTGTGCAACAGAAGTCCAGTCAGTGTCAAAGGTCAAAGATCCACCTGTCAATCAACGTGACTGACAGCCAGAAGAACAGGTAAATGCTGGAATAAAATCCCCCTCCCAATGACGTGCATTGCAGTAAGGCTTCATGTAGCTCCATTTTTTTTTTCTTCCTCACCCCGTGAGCTTTAAAAGTCAGAGTGAGCTTCAATAGTCTTCTGCAGGTGCATAGGACCAGGACGGTTTTCCACAGGTTGATGGCAGGAGGATAAGTGGCCACTGAAGAGTTTTAGAATGTGCAGAGTGGTTAACGTGGACGATAAATAGGCTCCACATCCATTGCCTTTCATTTCCGTATGGGAGCTCTTTGTAAGAGCTTGCATAAAAAAAAATAATAATAAAAAAATAATAAAGGAAAAAAAAATACGGAAACAAAAAGTGTTGGGAGAGACAAAAGAACAGAAAGAAAGACAAACAGAGACAAACCGAGTGAGAGAGAATGTCACAATTTTTGTAACATCAGCTTACATAAAGCTCCAGAGAACAGCTGTGAGAGGGGTTTCCACTCTGTGGGCGTGTAAACAGTGCTCTTTCGCAACCCACACGACACAGAGGTCACGAATGTCACCCGCAG
The DNA here is from genome assembly GCF_030463535.1 of Salminus brasiliensis. NCBI lineage: Eukaryota > Metazoa > Chordata > Actinopteri > Characiformes > Bryconidae > Salminus > Salminus brasiliensis. The sequence goes on from NC_132879.1 coordinate 10,524,891, forward strand.
AGCTCGACTTCACCTCTCCAGGACAGCCAGGGGTCACCAGTTAGCTTTGACCGCTTTGATGTCGCTCACAAGGTTCTGGGCCAGGCAGATACCGAAGATCTGCACAGATACAAGATAGAGAAACAACAGTAATGCAGTCAGTTAAAAAATAGTGCGCTCAACCTGAAACGGGAACATTAAAAAAACACAACAAATGCAACATATTCTATTCCGATTTGGGCCACTTCCATGTACTCGCGAAATTCTGAATGCTGTCTGAATGGCCAGATCAGTATGTGTGTCATTTACACGAAGACAGCTCAATCTTCATCTTAACCTCATCTGAATGCAATCGAATCCTCACAGCAATGTTCCAACATATATTGCAAATCTTTCATAGAATAAAAGAGGCTTTTACTGCAGCAAAGGAGGACAAACTCTTTATTAATACTCTTGATTTCAGAAGAAACATCGGAGAAGCAAGTGTCTACGAACTTTTAGACATACAGAGTATAGTACTGAGCGAGTGCTGATTGATCACAGCTTTGTGTTGTGTTTATTTACTGTATTGTACAGCACATGTATGCTGTACCTTACAACCCACAATACTAAACACATAGTAATAATGGGTCCTGTCTTTGCTCCCAAAGCAGACTCAACTCATCGTGGCATGATAACTCGACAACAATTGGCAGTGATTACTTGGTACGTTCATAATGCAAATGTTACATTTTTACTAGACCCTGGATGCTTTGGCATTTTTAAAGCCTTGTTAGATTACAGATGAGTGTGAACTGGGTTTAAAAGTGCCTCAAGAGATCCTAAGAATGGTTTAAAAGTACATCACCATGAAAACAGTAATGTACTGAGCTCTGGGGTGACTCTAAATTCTGGGGTGACTCAAAATTCCACAAGATTTGAGCCCATGTGGACAGCATTGCATCACACAGTTCCTGCAGACTGTTCAGGACCACCTTAATGCTGTGAACCTGCCATTCTACCACATTCTAGATCCGGTGACTGGGAAGGCCCCTGAAGAACGCTGCACACATTGTCATGTTCATGGAACCAGAAACATTATCATGCAGGAAGCAGCCGTTTGGAGACGGGTGAACTGTGGTCAAGAAGGGATGAACGTGATCAGCAACTATACTGCACTGCTCTGGCATTCAAGCAATGATTAGTATTAACAGCCCAAACTGTGCCAAGACAACATTCCCCAAACCATTACACCACCTCCACCAGCCTGAACTGTTCACACAAGGCTTTGCCGTACACAACGGTTCCCTATAGACCTTTCTCACAGTCACGGTGCTGCTCGGTCAGCTCTGAACGGTAGCGTTATCAAATCTCCACCTGCACCTTTTAACAGAGCGTTTGCTGGTCTTCAGCCTCCCTCAGAAATCTTCTTTGGGCTTCAGCACAGCCATCAGGAGGGCAGTTAACATGTCTGGAAGTGTCTCCAAAATGGACCAAAGTCTAGTTTGTCTTGGCCGAAGCGCGTCGCACTTAAAAACATTTAAACTTTGTGTGACCCTGCATGTCTGCCGCAGCACACTGCTCAGCGGCGGAGTGTATCGGTCTGACCTGCGATGAGTCAGGTGATGAGTTTTGAAAAGCAGAGCGTTTCTTTATGTTAACACATTACATCACATCACTGAACACTTCTTATGCTTAATTCTTCCCACTCAGTCAGTCTATACATGAGCAACATTATCAATTTTAATCACAGTATATCTGGCCCTGCGTTCACTGCTGTTCAGTTCAACTCTCGCGTCATTAGTTTCCTCGTTAAAAATGACACATGATGAGCGGATCTTTTCAGCTGGGGTTGAACGTTTTCAAACTTGATTGAGTGGAAGCTCTGGTAAGTGTATTTGGTTGAATTATTGGTGTATGAAGCATCAGCCACAGATTACAATACGGCGTTTGACACGAATATTTACGCTTCCGCATTAATATTTGTTACATGTTTTAGATCAAATAGATGTAAAATCTTTCACAAGCTTCAAATCTACAACAGCCAAAAATGAGACTTGGCCAAAATCTGAATTGGCAAGTGTTAGGAACAGTCTACAACTTTTAAGCTATTTTGAGTTTTTATGAGACATTCTTGAAACATTGGAGGGACGTCAGTAGATATGTCTGGAAAATGTGTAAGGAAAATGGGAAAACTAAATCAGCCAAGGGATTTGCAATTGGTGCATCTTTACTTTACACTGACTGGTATTAACAGGCTCAAAATGCACCGAAAGCATTCTCACAGAAAAACACCACCTCCTAAATGAGGAGCTGTACCAGTGTTCTGCTATACAGGCTCTACACCCTCTTGAGTCTTGGTCCCTCTCAGGGTTTCTTTTCTCCCAGTGTGCCACTGTCACCCCTGGCTTGCACAAAAGAGGGTCGGACGTGAATCTCTGTAAATCCCGTTTATTTAAATTAACTTTTACTGTGAAAAGCCCTTAATAAGTACATCTGAACTGAATATACATACATTTGAATAATAAAGTGCTCAGGGAGTTAATAAGAATTTGAAAATCCATTTACTTGCACTGAAGTTTCAGTGCTTTTTGAGCATTATCACAGGAACACTTGTTTGATCAAGTTAGTTCTTCTGAAAATTACTTGTGTAGATGTTGTCGTTAATTTCTAAACAAAGAAACAATGTGTTTAATATATTCATTAAAACCTGACTCACTATGCACAAGTATGGCATTATTTATATACTATACTATATTAGCATATAAACACTCTTAAAAAGAAGGCTCTTTGAGGTTTGCCATAGAGGGACCATTTTTGGTTCCATTAAAACATTTCTGTAGTAGAGATGTGGAGGGTAAATGTGAACAGCCTTTATGTCAAGAGGGAGTTCTTCTAAGTCAAGGTTCTTCACATGCCCACATCACAAAAATGCTTCTTTATGGGACCAAAAGTGGTCCCTCTATGGCATCCCTCAAAGAACCATTTGTAGCACCTTTATTTTTAAAGAGTGTATGACAATTAATGTGTGAAGGTAAGTATGCAGTTATGTTGGAGTGTTTCTTTGCTGCTAAAGACTTAAGCTTAATATAGGTACACATTTCCAAATGTTGGATCCTCATCATTCACGGCTGTCCATAATGTTGGTTTTGTGTAATTACAGTTATCTAACCAGCAGGTGGCATCGCATGTACCTTCTGTGATCAAACAGTTTCTTTTATTCATATAAAATAACATATTACGCAGGACCAGCTTTGATCACCTTTACAAAACATTACCTGTAATAGTGCAATACCCACGAAGATGCCAGCCACCACAATCAAATTTTCCTGAAGCCACTTCTCAAACTGCCCCACGCAGCCCTTGGTGTGGATGTACTCCTGTTGAGCCAGCTCCTTAAAAACAAACAAGAACATCAGTTAATTCTAACGAATCAGAGCCGAGCTGAGCGAGAAAAACACAGAAAGCGAAAGTGTGTGGGTGTTCCCTCATGTGTGTTTTTGCTCTTTGGCCGGACACTAAGCAGAAACAGCACGTAGGCCTCCACCTGGCCTGGTCTTGCTGGTAAATCTGTGTGAGAACAAACTGCTTCTCTGGCACAGTGTGAGTACTGAGTCCACGCCAGCAAGACAAGATGATTACAGGTTTAACACAGCCGCCAAGGGCACACACACACACACGCACACACAGCTACTGTGGCAGAGAAATGGTTTCTACTTCTCTACTCTACATAAAGCTCCCACAGGAACAGAAGTCTTCATTTCACACACACACACACACACATACACACACATACACACACATACACACACACACACACACACACACACACACACACATACACACACACACATACACACACACAGGCATTTACAAGAGCACAGATAAGCAAGGAGCATATGTGCATATATGTGCAGTCTATACTGAGCAGCTGAGCTCTAAATCCAGTTCTTTTAAAAAAGTATTAACGTTAGTATTCCAGAGCTCGATCTATGATTTCATTTATCCACATAAAAAAGTCAGGTGTTAACACACTCAAGTGTCAACAAAAGCATTTTTCGTGTCCTGCAGTGTTTCCTTGTGGTTGAAACAGTCCTCCACATTTTCTAATTACAAGCGCTATTTGTGAGAACCATCTGTTGTTCTACCGCGTTCCACCTTGGTGAGAAACGGGCGGCTGCAGCAAGTAAACTTTTTATACAGATAACTAAATCAGATCTGATCACAATGGAAACACATTTTAGTAAAAAAGTGTAAAGAAATCTGGCTGATATACATCCAGATATCCAGATATAAAAGGTATGAACAACCTCTTAGTCTACACATGCAGCCTGACACCACTGCTAAATTGATCTCATTAATGTCTTTATTTTTTTTATTTACTAAATTTATCTGGTATTGTTTTTGATTCTTATGTAATTTTCAAGTTTAAAATAGCAATTCTTTGTAAAATCTGTAAAAAATTATATATTTTCATATAAAAAAGCAAAGCATTCTTCACTATATTTTGTTTCAGTCTATCTTTAATTTCATAATTCTTTTTTTTAACATGACAACATTCTGAATGCATGTCTTTACTTTGATGCAGAATTCTCTTAATTTAGTTTTGTTTTATTGTTTTTTTCTCCCCGTTTTGCTTATTATTGTTATTATCTGAGAAGGATGGGTTCCCTTTTGAGTCTTGGTTTCTCTCAAGGTTTCTACCTCACGACTCTCTTGCCACTTTTGCCATTGGCTTGCTCAAAATAGGCTCAGCCCCAGATCTCTGTAAAGCTGCTTTGCTACAAGATCTGTTGTTAAAAGCGCTATTTAAATAAAATATTTTTAAAAAATGAAACATGGCATTTTATTTACTTTGTAAATGGGTTTCTTTCAAATCTATAATTTACTACTTTGAGTGTTTCTAATATTAAATACATGTATATTTAATAATAATATATAATGTATATTTAATTTAATAATAATAAAAAGTTGTTTTTAATTTGTAAATATCTTAGCTTCATGAATTCTTTTTTAAATGTTTAAATGTTAACAGAAGTCAATCCCTTTACGTCTTTTTTACTACATGTGTAACCTGACTGTATGGTTAAACAGATTGTTTTAGCTTCCTCTTTATTAACAATTACATTTCAAGTAAACAGAATGGCAGTGCATATGTGTATATATATATATATATATATATATATATATATATATATATACACACACACACACACACACACACACACACACAGTTCTATAATAATTTTTTGTACTCATACCAAGTAAGGGAAATAATCATTGGAACACACAGACACAGTAAGATATGTCCAGATGCATGAACATCTGTCTTTTTCCAAGTCTCTCACAGAACAACAACAAGAGCGTGAGTTTCTTTAGCACACCGATTTGATGCGCTGTACAGCATAAAGCTTGCACTGCTGGGCAGGGATGCTAACCTCTCCCCCCTTCTTTTGAAAACACTAGCTGCCTTTTCCTCTCCACTGTGTGAACATCTCATCCTGAATGGACAAACAGAAATAATCCAAAATGGAACTTGGAGTAAAATCTTGTTTTTCCTTCTCCTGTAAAGTCAACGCTCCCAGAATGCAAAGTTTGTTATGACCATGGCAAAATGGAAAGCACGAAGAACAGCTTTCTACCAGTCCAAAGTCAGAAACCACAGTTTAGATGAAAGTATGATTCACTGTGGAGGACACTGATGTTCAAAGGAGAGGAAACAAAACAAATATTCTGGCTTCAGTTCCCCAACAGAGCCACCGCCCAGATCAACCTTTTGTCTTGTTGTCAGCAGATGACACGAAAGACCTGGACAGGCGAACCCTGGGCCAATAGGAAGCTGTGGTGATATGGGGAGAGCCAATGAAAAGAGAGGGAAGTCACTGTTTTAATGGTGTACGCCACCCCCTCTCTTCCCACCCGGGGGCCTAATTCAACTCAGGTCCCTCTTTGTTGATCTTTTTTCCCTTCCGTCTGTCTCTAACTTCCTTTCCACCCTTCCCGTGCCTCAGTCAGCCTGATACAGGGGCTTGGCACAGAGCTGTGGAGACCGGCTCTCCGGGAAACTGCAGAAAACAAATTTCAGTGGTGCTGCAGGGACATTTACGTGGGTTTAAATACTAAAACAGTCATAACTAAATGCTGAACAACCATTTTCCAACCTTTACCTTTAGGACTGAAATGGAATATACTGGTGTCACAGAAAAACCTTGCATCTCCATTTTTGTTTTACACTTTGTTCACATTAAATCGGACCGTTTTTCTTTACATTGCCTTAAAATTTTATGATTAATGGACCAATAGAAAAGCTCCACAATGACAAATAGATGAAATCTATTTACACTGATTTCCATTAAAAGTCAAGAGGGTTTTTTTTCTTTTAAGCTGAAATTTTGGAGATACACAAAAGCAACAATATATTTAAGATAAATAAATAAATGCACTGCCTGGGGGTCAGAGGTTTGAATTCCAAGCCATGCTACATTGCCATCATTAGCCGGAGCCCAAGAGAGCACAATTTGCTGTGCACTCTCCGGGTGGGTAGATAGAACTCTCTCTCCCCTCATCACTCTTAAAGGCCGGCACAGGCCTCTGTTAGCTGGAGCGGTGGAGTTGGGGACTTCCTCAGAGTGTGTCGGCTGCCCGGTCATGCCGCATCGGCAGCAGTTTGAAAAGAGGCAGTGGCTGGCTTTGTGTGTATTGGAGGAGACGTGTGATAGGTTTTTACCCTCCTAGTGCTAGAGGGAGTTAGAAATGGTTGGGTTAACTGGCAGTACCAAACTGAGAGTAAAAAATCTGGTGTTTATTTACTCAGAAAAAACACTAATATTAGAATAAATACTAAAAACACTCATACAGACAGTAGTGGTTTTAAATCACTGTGTACATGTAAACATCTCCAAAGCTCTCCTCATGACAGTCTAGCATTATTATAAGTATGGCCATCATCCAACACCTGGTTTGGTAAGTCAGTGCTTAATGATGATAAATCAGGTGAGCTGCTGATGCAATTGAACACTTCTACACACTTTCATCTAAATCTGGAATCAAGTTTTGTTCTTCAGACCAGCTCTGAAGCTCTCAACTACTTACCAACTTCCTTTTTATCTGTACTCACTGTATTTACCTGCATCTGTTCTAATGTGATCTGGAGTTTTCGCCTGTCATCTCTTGGAAATGTGAATTTATTTTTTTTGCTCCGTCCAAATGTTTAATTTCTCTACTTCTCAAAACACAGAGGTGGATTGTGAGTGGCTCGCGGTACGATCTGCTCACAAAAGCACACACATGCACACTGTGTCCATGGTAACTGGACTGGTGCAGTGCCCTTGCCATTTCTCTGGAGCAGCAGTGTGTTACCACACCCACGCAGGGAGCGCGGAACGGGGCCTGGCGTAACCCGCTGACTTCCCAATTACAGCTCCGTGCTTTCCCCCGGCTAAAACGGGACGCTAATTAGCACTGTTAAGAGCTCAAACTGTTATTAGAGGCCTGCGCGCTACCAGCTGAAACGTTCAATTATTGCACTTAACCCTTTGAGGCCCTGCAAAGGGTGGGGTCAACACACTCTTTCACACTGTGTGAGTGTGAGAGTCTTTTCCATTTAGAAAATATATTTTAACAACCCCCCCTTGACTCATGAGTAGTCATCATTTCGGCTGTATAATTTACTTTTCTCTATATATAATATAATGATAACAACATGATGCCTCACTGATGTTGTTGCCATTACTTGATATGCAATCAAGGGCATCTAACCAAATTCATAGACTTTTATTTAGCAAAAATCTCTAATTCAATTAGTAAATACTGGTTTTGGGGGTGGGGGGGGCGGGGGTTAATCATCTAAACAGAATCCCACCAATTTATATTTTCAGAGTCCATCAATTCGTCAGCCAATTAATGGAGAAAATGATCAGCTGATTAATCCATAACAGTTTGAGCAACTTTCTTATTTCTGTTAAAAAGGAGACATTCTAGATATACTGCTATTAATACACTGGTTTAAGCTTTAACTATGGTAAAGCCTTTGTTTAAACAAAAGAATACCCTGTTCATTCCTTTAAGGGTCAATATAGTAGAAAAAGAAAAACAACAACCACCACCAGAGGAAGATTTGTGAAATGCTGCATACTGGGATACCTTAAAGCAGTGATATTTGCTGAGATGGTTATCATGTTGGGAAACTCTCACATCGCTGAAACCATAATGCGGACACATTACCATCCCAAAAACATATCGTCACATTTCACATTTCGTCCACCATCAGCTGTGCTTTACCTCGTGAACATGGATATTTATTATATTATATTACATTATCAACATTCATCCACATGAACTCATGTTTTTTTTCTGGGGATACAAGGCTTTGTTATGGCAGCAAATATATTCTACTATGATGATCACAGCTGGATGAGGAAATGACTGGTTGCACGGTGTGTGAGATATAGTTGTGTATGATTTTAGGATATTCTTAATACTAGAGAGATTTAGCAAACTCAGAGACAGGATGATCAGGGAAATACTTACGCCTTGAAGCCGTACGTCATAGCCACACTGGGTGTTCAAGACATCCCCCTGAAGGGAAGAAAAGCACGATGTGTCAGTGTGACAGCTTTTAAAGAACAAAAACAAAGTCTTGATCAAATATCTGGGCTAGGGTCATTATATTATCTTGACACACATTTAAATTACAATGTAATTAATGTTACAATAATTATGTGCACAGGTGTTTCATGAAATACATTTTGATTTGCATCCCTTACTGATAGATTTGAGTTTAGATTTTTTGTATGTTTTTAAATTTGTAAATTTAAGCTGTAACTAAATGCTCTGCATCTGCTACCAAATTTCTTCATTTGTTTGCATGAGAAACAAGTGAGAAATAATTAAACAAAGAGCTGTTTCAAGATATGGACACCAGTGAGGACCAGATAGGGTTAAGGAATATGTCCACGGAGCCAAATTCTTTCTAACAAGTTAGATCAGTTTGTTCTGTGCTTTGTCGCTATAAACTCCTGCCATTGTCTCGTCTGAATCAAAAGTAGAAAAAAAAAAAAAAGGAAAATTACTCATTATGGTGGTGAAGCCAGACTGAGCGTGAGAAAAAACTAAGTGAAAGCTGAGACGTCTCAGTCTGGCTTGTGCTGGAACATGAAAAAGTTTGTTAGTACTGTCTATAGAAGCATCATCATTGTAGTACAATAAACCTCATAGGTCCAGGTTTCGTTTTTTATTTTTGACATGATCAGAGTCTGGAGGTTGTTCTTTACATTCTGTTAGAATCTGGACCAATAATGGACCAACAGAAATTCTCCAAAATGTACAAAATTGGAATACAATATTTTTTACATTTACATTTTTACATTGATGGCTACGTTTTTTTCCTTTTCCTGTAAAGTTCACATGACTGATTTTTAGTTTTAGCAATTGTTGCAACCTATACCATTGTATAATTAATAAAAAAATTATATTTTGTAAACATACAGTACTTTTCATGTGGTCAACACTTCCATACAGTGTAATTATAAGAGAAACAAAAACAGGCTTTTATATCAGGCCTGTAAAATACATATGTTAATTAATATGAATACTGTGCATGTCTGGAAAGCCCAGTGATACTGAATGTGTGTTTGTGTGAGTTTCTTACAGCAGGATCTTTGAGGCAGCAGGAGAACGGCACTCCGCAGCGCTCTCGGCTAGGGTTCAGCTCCGTGCAGTTGAAGTAGATGTTCTGGTTCCAGTCGTTTGGCCCATGGGCACCACAGCATAACCACTGATACACAAAGAGCACAGATAATGATCAGCTTGGTGCTTTATCATCTTTGAAACCATTGTCTTCAAAGAATGACACCAATCAAACAGCACCACCACAATCATAATACACCTCAACACCGTGGATGTGATAGTTAAAGCTTTAACACTAGAAAGGCCGGTATTCAGTCACTGCTAGAACAGCCATAGTGAGCATTCGGACCATTTGAAGACCGCTTGCCTATTTATAGAATAACACTGGAAGAATTAACAAGTAAAATCACGTCTGGAGTTAAAATATGTAATTAGAAACGACGGGATGATTGATGCAAACGTGACATTTATTTATTAACTGATAAAATGACGAAGGCAAACTGCAGATTGAGCAGTTGATGCTCAACTAGACTCCGCACAGTCAACATGAGTAATTTTGACCTTTAGTCAAGTGTATTATGTATTTTTTGTCCGGGCCATGCACACATCCAAAAAAAAAAAAAAGCTTTGCATTGGAGTTAGCTAATAAGGTAATTTCCATCTGCAGTCCCTGTGCAGGTCAACATATACTAATATACTACAACATGTACATGATACACGATAAACAACACAAAATTACAGAAACCCACAATTTTCATAAACAGTTCAGAGTACAGCTTACACACACTACTGTGGGCCATCAGTCTCAAATAGCTTGACTTCACTCAAACCAGTGATCAGCTGCTGTTCCAGTCTGGGACAGCGGAGTGGCAGACTGCTTGCACACCTTTACATTTGCACATCCTTTGCTTTCATTTGAATGGTGATTTCTTCTGAGAATTCACAGGTTCCTTGGACAATATCATCTGCCAGACAGAAAGCCTAGCCAAGGCTCTAGGGCTGTTACGATATGTGCACTCGTACCAAGTTCAGTGCATGCAGTTGCACAGAGAATACACAGTATGCGCTATCAGGGTAAATACAAGGATTTCATTGCTACTGTGGGAATGGTAGCGGTTTAGGAGTTTTGCTATGGTAACCGTAGTCTTGTTTGTCCCCACCTTCCCTTCTCTCTCTTTTTCGGTCATCTCTTACTGCTACGACATGATGAAAGTTTTTTTTTTTTTATCTCTCTTTTTTCTTTACCCCTCACTGTTCTCACCTTCAGATTTGAAACCACTGCAAATAAACCGTTATTTCACAGAAATTCTGGCTTTAACATCTTATTTCAACCCAAAGTAATGATGGATTGGACAAGGAGGAGGTGTCCGTATTTTTGCGTGTGAAAAACATTGAATATGTTAACATTTATGCTTAATTAACAAACTGCAGGCTGTCTTAGCTCCCTCAGGGGGCGCTATACGGCACTAGATGGAACAGACTGTAACTTGCACAACTGTTTAAAGAAAAAGAAACCTGGTTAGTCTTATACCTGTACTACACTGTGAGGTCCGAACTGCAGTGCTAATCGAACCATGACTTTTGTTTTGACTCTGCAGTTTGTTTTGTTGTCAGTTTAGTGCCCCCTATTGGGAGAACAGAGTTAAGCAGAGAGGTTAAGGACACATGGAATGTGTTCCTACACATTCTGCCTTATGTTTTGCCAGTAAATCCTTATACTAGGCTAATTACTATTTGTTGTTGTCGTACGCAAAATAACAGCGCATATGTTAATGGTTAGCAAATAAATGTTCTTGTTATTCACGTAAGATTTTTGTATTTTCAGGTTCACACCAGCTGTACAATTAAACACAATATACTACACTTCGTGATTCCGGGATTGTATGGAGGTGTTTAGCTTGCTGGATAGCTGGATAGGAGAACCGGTGAGGTCAGTACAACTTTTGTATACACCCCTACAGGGCTCTAAAGCATGGCCAAAACCTCTTATTTTTCCCTCCCTCACAACATTTCTGTTCTATCCTGTCCGATCTTGCTTAGCTTATTCTGATCATGCTGGTTTAACTTGGATGAAGCAGTTTACCTCAGGTACTTTCTGAGAGAGATCAGCTGTAGCTGCGTTGGCAAGGTAACAAGAGATGCGCTGGAATAGCAGGAAAATAACAGCAGTCTTTAATCATCAATGGTCAAAATGACCTCTAAAACGACCTCTATGGCCTTTTTAAGTAAAAATACTCAGAAAGACTGTTTTGCTTTTAAAACCCTGATGCTGGCCTTAAAGGCCAAAAATGGATCAGCTTCAAATATCCAATTTGTACCAGGAGCTTGGGTTTACCTACCATCTCTCAAGATCTATAGAAAATAAGCATTTAGACACTTCTCTGTCCTGAAGCTGAGGTGGTGGAACGAACTTCCCTCAGGTGTCTGAACAACTGAGCCAATCACGGTCTGATAATCTTTCAAGAGCACTTACATCAGTGCTATTCTTGCGCTTATTCTTTTTTTCTCCTCAGTAATCAGGCACAGTGTAGTGGCTGCATGTACCTGGGTCTGTTATCACTAGGCATCAGTACTGACTGTTGTATTGAGTAGTATCTTAGATTAGAGGTGTATTTGCACTTTAGTCTATTCACATTAGCTATATTTTTAGTTGCTCTGGATAAAGTACATGCATGTATAACTTTGCATTAGTCAGGTGTCTTATTTTATACTCTCCAACAACTTACACATCACAGGTGGCAGGATTCACCGCAGTGGCAGTGTTAGCGTTCAGTGTGCAAGCCATTAAAACACAAAACGGGAAAGAGTTGTTGTGCGACTGACTGTACAAGCGGATTCGGATTTCAGAGACTGACGAAAGCTCAAGAAAAGAGACGCAAACGGGTTGCTGCAATTTACGAAAACGACTGAAATCCAGGTATTGAAACATGTGGGCACTCACTGTTCGGTGAAGCCACGCACTGAAAACAGTGGGGTGTGGGAAGAAAAAAAACAAGCCCACCGTAGTTGGGAATTTAGCGATATGCTAAGTTCGATTAAAAGAGAAAGCAAGCCAACCTGGATGAACCAGTCTACTAATCGCTAGACAATCGCTTGTTTTATTCACGCTTATTCTAATGTTTTGCCACTCAGCCTAACTAAAGGGGGCGTGCTCCAGCGGGAATGTGACGTCAGTGCATTCCCTCTACATTTAAAGGTGTATTTTACAATACCTCAAATTAACAAAAAAACAAAATACACCAGCAGTGGCAGATAAAAAATAAAATGCCACCCAAAAACTACTGAATGTTTTATTCATTCAGATTTTTCTGCACTTCATCCAATTAAACAGAACTAATTACACTCTTTGTAATGAAATGTGCTGGAGATCAGGGTTCTTTAAGCACTGATAACCATGACCAGGGGTTACACTCCTGTAGGCCATGTCTGGCATTAGGCATGGCGTCAAGAGGTTCATGTCTATCTGCTCCAAAGAGTCCTATTCTATTGGCAATACTTATCTACAGGGACTAGACGAGCTGTGCGATTTGTGGTAATCTCCTAATTTTAGTAAGTTCTACAGCACATCATCTCATTAATTTTAGATTCATCTTACTACAGCTCCCAAAACCCTGGATTTCTAGACTTTTTTCCCCAGACTTTTCTATGAACAGTTTGGAATTTGTTAAGTAGTTGTGAAGCAGCAACAATTTCAGCTGAATTGCCCACTCTTTAACAGTAACCTATAGTAATAGTATTTGTAATTTGGACAATACAAAGTCCATCTCTATCCACTGCTCTGTAGGCTAAATATCCAATTGTACAAACTTGGTTATAATGGACTTTATTCAATTCCTGCAGCTCATGTCACCAAACTTATAAGGCAAGCTCAGCCCCTTAGCAGTTCTTTTATACCAGCATACCTTCCTACCTTTACATACACAGTCATAACAGTATGCACAGTGTTTGAAGGTGAAGGGCGTGTGCAAAGACTCACATATTCTTGAGCAAAATCGATGAGGTTCTGTAGGTCAATGTCGTCCCGGTATGCTTTGACGTTGTTGTTGATAAAGAAGTTGAGCTGGTCCTTGATCCAGTCTTTAAAAACGAACGCCAGGATTCCAGCAGTCAGCTCCAGGAAAAAGATAAGCCCTAAGAAGACTGAAAACTGGAGGAAAAAAACCCACAATATTGTAAATAACAACAATGACAGGTTTATCTGTCTAAAATCCTTCATTCTGGAAACAGGACACGTGAAAAACAGCTGGACCTTGAGAAATTCCTGGGGGACAAGCCAATTGCAGGAAAAACGCTACAACAGCTAATAATAAATGGATGTCAGCAGAGGCCAGATAGCAGTATGTCTATAAAATAGTGATGACTAGTCCTTACTATTCAATTGTTAGAGCTGTAGGACTGGTAGAGTGTTAGTGAAAAATACTTTTTGCGCTATACGCCCAAAGGTTTGTAGACACTTGCAAATCAAACAGTTCTTCAAAATAAAGGTATTACTGGCAATAAGTAATGTTTCACTTTAATGCTTTGAATATTATAAAGATGTGTGTGTACTTGAACATCTGTGTAAGCAGTGAGTGCAGCCTAAAGTAGCTAAATAGACCAATTAGGTTGAACAGAGTCACATGCAAAAGATCTAGCACCCTGTTAATAGGACATGCTTTGTTGATTTGAGTGGAAATAATGCATAAAAACCTGGAAACAAACTTAAATATGGTGTTTTTTCCCTACAACATTAAAGCACAGTTTTATTTGCTGAACTCAACACACTGTAGCAAGAAAACAGCAGTACAATTATACATCAACAAAACATGTGATGTGAGTAGGGGTGCCCACCCCACATTTTTACATATAAACTTAATACAATAAATACAAGGACATCTAACCCACATGACGCACATAATATTAATGTTATAATCCATGTTGAAAAGTTGTAGTCAATCACTCCGCTCTACTCAGCACTTAGACTTCATTAAAGATGGGTTTGGTTCAAACAACTGATTAAATTCATCAGTTCCACATGTGGAAATGAGTGAACCTTGAAATGAGGGAGCAGGGGAACATGAGCCAAACATCTGGAGGAAACGCACACAGATGGGCAACGAAGGATGGAAACTCACAAATTTGAGCAGGAGTGTGTTTTCACGGAGTGCCCCGATGCAGCCAGCGAAGCCCAGGATGAACATGACCCCTCCCACCACGATGAAGAGCCAAACGGGGTCAAAGCCGCCCAGGTCTGTGATGGATGAGATGTTGGACAGCACTCCCTGCACAACACACAGTAAAGCCGGAAGATTAATGAAATGATTCAACACCTCATGAAATCTTACATTTCACCACAATTTCTAGTGAATCTGAACTGTTCTGTTTTTTAAGACTTCACAGAATAGACAAATGTGACTAGAGGACCCTCTTACAGAATATTAGAATGTAGACAATAGCAACACCATTTTTTAAACAGTGAAAGAAATGTTACTTGTTAAATGTTAAACTGAGCACAAACTACATTAAATACTACTATGGCACATGTACATTTCAATGTGGGGGCAGTTCAATCACTACCTTCAAATAGACAACTGTGAGTGCAAACCTTCTCTCACCAAAACCATTTAATAGGAAAAATTAATAGGATACAATTCACATAATGACATTTACATTTTATCATAAATCAATCTGATTGATCTTGGTGTGATTCTGAAAATAGTCAGATACAAGATTACACAAAACAGAGTCAGAGAATTTTATTTTGGCCAAAAAAAAGAGTGATGCACAAAATAATCCGCAACCAATTATTCGTCTAGTACGGCAAAAAAAAGCACTTTTGGTGTTAGACTGAATAAGAGAAGGGGTTTTGTCCTTTTTTCAAATAATAACTATTTATTAATTTTTTTGTACTTTATGCAAGGATGAAAAAGTGGCAAATTAATACAGACCTGTGGAAACAGTGGCCAAAGTTTTAATTTTGTTCGGTTGCAGTCAAAATGTTTTATTCCAGTGCATCCTTACAAAAACGAAGCCAAATGATCTTTGTGCCACATTATTCTGTATTCTTTAGTTAACCACTTCCTTTGTGCAATCACTGTAATTTATGGTTAGTTCAAAACGTATGCAGTAGAAAAGACTGCACTTAATTACAGACTGGGGGAAATGCAAATGAAACTGGTTCCTGAGCTCTGCTCTCATATATAGAGTGAAGAAGATGAACAAGCTTGTCTATAATAAGAACAATCAACAGACCAGTTTGGTATTACTTTGGTTTCCAGCCAAATATATACAGAAAACCACTGGATGTTAACAGTGCTACAGAGTTTCTGTGCAGAATACAGTTATTATTGTAAATGATACGGTAATTTTAGAATGGCGTACAGTCGGTAATTACATGGTAGTTATATTTTACCATCACAGGAAATTGCAGTTTATAGGGCAAGACTCTGTAACACTCACCTGAGGTACAGTGTAGCTGAACTTAGATCAGTGTAATATCATGTTGAAGTAACTCTCTACTGCTACTCCCTCACTACTTCCTCTAGGCTTTCCACTACATTATGGACCATTGCTATGAGGATTTGATTGCATTTAGCAACAACAGCGTCAGTGAGGTCAGGCTGTTGGATGATCACCACCACACCTCATCCCAAAATACTGGATGAAGCACCATCCAACATTCCAGAGAACACAGTTCTGCTGCTTCACAGCTCAATGCCGTGGTGTGTGAACCCTTCTAATGTCATAGGCTCCTATTTATCTGCTCCAGAGAGTCCTATTCTATTGGCAGGACTTCTCCACAGGTACTAGACAAGATGTGTGTGTATGTATTTGCACATCTGCGTCAACAATGGGTGCAATGAATGCATTCATGAGAAGAAGGGGTGCCCACAAACATTTGGACGTAGTATATATATATATTTTTTTTTCCCTTTACATTGTGGCACAGATCCATAATGGATGGACCAATAGAAATCCTCCAGAATTACTTGGGATAAAAACCTTCTACATTGACTTCCATTCAATGTTTTTTTTTTCTTCCTGTAAAGTTGCTATTTTGGAGATACAGGGTTTTTGTGTGACAGCAACAATATATTTTATGGAATATTACAAATAGCATAACAAATAGCATCCCCACCTTTAGATCAACACATCACAATACACAGATGCAATTTTACACCTTTTAGAATTCAGCAACACAGTAAAACAGTAATTACAAAAAACAAACAAAAAAAAAAAACAGCAAGAGAGAATCCTGCAGAACGTCGGGGTGCAGAGACTAATCCAAAATGAGGCATTCCTTCACCTTCTGCCCATTTCAGCAAAAGATGTGTGTGTGTGTGTGTGTGTGTGTGTGTGTGTGTGTGTGTGTGTGTGTGTGTGTGTGTGGCCATAAGGAAAACACCACACATCCACTATTTATCCACTGGTCTCCAACACTACTGCATTTAAATTCACATTAAACCTTTTTCCAGGTAGAAATCGCAGCAACTTTCAACTACGTAAACTGTTTTATTTACCCAGGGAGGACACATTCCACACTCACACACTCATTCTTGTATCCAACTTGCACAGTCTCAGACAAGTCTCAGACATGACCAGTATCCAAAAACAAGGCGCTCCAAAATCCCCAAATATTCACTCTCTAAGCACCTGTTTACCAACCAGGACTGCATTTCCAAAAATTAATGCAGCGTTCTTATCATAAGGAGCTTTGATGTGCTTCAGAAGCATCAGGATCTTCTTAATTATTGTTATTTTCACATGGCTACCAGATACACAAATCTCAGGCATTAATATTTTAACGCTCTATTTTATTTGCCGGTGCCTTTGCCAACGCTGCACTGCCACAGTCTCACAGGCTGCTGTTTGGGGTCTGCTGGATTAAATATGAATATCTTTCTAAGACCTTACCGAGAGCAAATGCCTCTTTCTGATGATTACACCGAGACGTGTGATAAGGATGTAGAGGACCATCATTCCAGAGAACACAGTTGCACTGCTCCAAAGCTCAATGCTGGGGGGGTTTATTCCCCTCTGGCCCACGCCAGGCATTAGGCAGCATGGTGCCAATAGGTTTTCTGCACCAGAGAGTCCTATTCTATTAGCAATACTTCTCTACTAGACAGACTGTGTGTGTGTGTGTGTGTGTGTGCATTTGCACATCTGTAGCTTAATGCATTTATTAGGGGTGTCCTACGGTTCTACTTTAACTTCAGCAGTCTACAGGACCTGTTTCCAACATTTCCTTCTGATGACACTTCCACGAAGGTAATATCTGTGCAGGTGTCACTGCACAGTAAAACAGTGCACCACCACTTTAGAGTCTGCTAAATCGTACTGCAGATCTTTTGCAGTCATACATGGGTTGTCCAAGCCCGACCCGATGGCTGACCCGAACTCGGGCCGGGCCAAGCTTTCCCACCACTTTCCTCGGGCCCTGACGGGTCGAGCTCAAGAAAATGGTCTGTGATGTAGGCCTTCGGTTTTAATGCTATATATATATATATATATATATATATATATATATATATATATATATATATATATATATATATATATATATATATATATAAAGCTCTGGCTTGATAATCACAATATAGCAAAGTAACAAAATCAACTGTGATCGTAAAAAAAGTTTTCATTTTTTCTTATGTTATAATCACAAAGCTCTGACCTTGCCAGCTCGCACACGTGAGCTTCTTTACTGCCCACATTACACTTGACCAGCAGCACGGTGTGTAGCCAGCCGGACGGCCCGGCATCAACCTGTCCTAGAATTTTTCAGCTAAACGTCACCTCGGTCGTTTGCACTGAGGCTATACGCTTATCCTAAAAATATAAGTATTGTGTACTGTTCAGAAAGTAAACCTTGCTAAATTATATTAGACTAAAGGAAAGTCATTCAGACATCATTCTTGTAGCATATTTTACCAATGTTTAAGCCTGTGTATCACTGTTGGCAATGCTGGTGTTTTAATCATTGGAGTTGCATTATTAAATATTGCTCTGTTCATTAACATCATTCTGAACAGATTTTGCTCATTCAAGCAACTCGGAATTGTGATTAAAAGTTCAGTTTTAATGGTCTACTTTCTAAAAAAAAGTTCAGGTTCAGGGCGGTTCAGGCTGGTGTTTTTGGGCCCGATCTAAGATTTAGTTGTGATTTGTCTTTCTAGTAATCCAACAAAGGTTTTCTGGATTATCTGTTTTTGTCAACTGCCATTTTATAATTGAATTAGGAACTGAGGAAACTGCTGTTCTCTTAGTCTCCTCTCTTAGCCTCTCTTATTCTGTTCCCTCCTGGTTCCGCCAGACCGGTCTCTCCACTACCCTGCTGCCCGCTGTCCTGCTCTGGGGCCTCGCATTGATTCATCCTCACCTCACTGCATGACTATACCTCTGACTGTTTATCTGCATGGACTTTATCACCTCACTCACTTTTATATCTTGTATGGCTTGATGGCACAGATGCAATTTTTCTCATAATTCACTTTAGTTTTATTGTTGTTTATTTTTCCTGCTTTGTTTATTATTGTTATTATCTGGTGTCGACCAGAGGAGGTCTTGGATTGAGTCTTGGATTCTCTCAATCTGAGGGAGTTTTTCCTCACCACTGTTGCTGCTGGCTTGCTCAAAAGAGGCCCGGGCCGGGATCTCTGCAAAGCTACTTCGCGACAATAGTTGTGCAAAGCGCCGTATAAATAAATTTGAATAGAATTTTGTGGGTATCAATTATTTTGATTTCCCAAGTGTCAGGCACCTGCTTAGAGGAGCCTGGGGCTGCAGATTGTTTGGAGAAGGTTTAGAAAGTCAGCTTTAAAGCTTTAAAACTGACAAAGATTTTACCCCCATTCTCTTAAATTGTGCAAAACAAACACAATACAGTAATCTTTCTCAAAATGTTAAATGTAGGATGTGTCATCTTTAACTTTATGCCTTTTGGAAATCATTTCATCATCTACTCACTTAACCTCACTATTTCACATGTTTCTGTAAAGGTTTAAGTTCAACACACCCCACCAATTGGTGCAATAGTGCATAATGCATGCCTGAACCACATACTTGCTTCTTTGGAGTTGTTCAGTAATCACTAATAGACGTGCTTATGTGGTTTCTGACACTGTATGACACACTGTTATCCATAAACACTGACTAAATGATGTCATATAGCCTAAAACAGCAGTAAAGCTGGATTAAGCTTAAATTTGGTGAAGCTTAAAGGTTGTCAGTCCATGTCTGGAGTGTGCGTCATACAGTCTGAAGCAAGTGTGTAATTCAGGCAAACACTCTGCACGGTGTTAATGAGTATACATAAGCTTCTATTGCTTGTTAGATACATTAGCCTCATAGCTTCAGTGAAAAACTAGAGAAGCACCCTTCAGACACCAAACAGTCACTGCTGACGGGCTGCTTAAAATTCCCTTCTCGCAGAAAAAAAGGAAAACACTACAATGGTCATCATTAACCTGATAATGGTTCAAAGCATGTTATTTCACCCACCATCTCATTAACCATTAATGAAGCAATGATTAACAATTAGTGAATCGGAAAATTACAAGCAATTTATTAATAAATAATGAACTGGTAACGATTAACAATTTGCAAACTGAAAATTCCAACCAATTCATTATTCACACGATGCTATCAGGGTGTCCTAGCGGAGTTACCATCAATACCAGGCATTGACATGCTGACTACACGCCCGATATGAGAGGAGCTGGACCCACTCCCAGCTTATTAATAAGTCAATTAACTGCTCTAGATTCATAAAGTCGTTTAAATGTGAGCCAATTATGTCCAACATTCACGCATGAGTAAGCTTCAGCACGGCTGACCTTTCAGGGAGAAATTCCCGCCAACATAAAGAAACCTCTGCGGTTCAGCTATCCATCTCTCTGAGGCGAACGCTACGTTCAGAACATAGAGGCGTGCTGTAACTGAGAGCGAAAACTGCTACCGCAATAAATGAGTAATGAAACCCATATGGCTCCAGATTTCCTGGTATCAAAGTCATAAAAGTCACAATGAGGGATTCGCAAAGACGACATCCGATTTATGTGGTATTCCAAGGAGGTTTGAGTGCTCAAAATGTGTACTCATTTTATTATGAAGAAGAAAAGTCTTTAAAATGTTTAAACATGAACTCAGTAGGAAAGGGAAGGTCTTCCTCAGCATCACCGCTGTGCAAAACTGTGGTGTTTTCTAAACTACTCCAAATCTGCAGATACTCTTTGTGGTTTTTATACTACGCCAAATCTGTATGGCCTACGCAGGGTTTTCTGCACTAGCCCAATTTTGCAGGCACTACCTGTGGTGTTTTTTTTACACTAGCCCATATTTGCAGGCACTACCTGTGGTGTTTTTTTTTTACACTAGCCCATATTTGCAGGCACTACCTGTGGTGTTTTTTTTTTACACTAGCCCATATTTGCAGGCACTACCTGTGGCGTTTTCCACACTAGCCCATATTTGCAGGCACTACCTGTGGCGTTTTCCACACTAGCCCATATTTGCAGGCACTACCTGTGGCGTTTTCCACACTAGCCCATATTTGCAGGCACTACCTGTGGCGTTTTCCACACTAGCCCATATTTGCAGGCACTACCTGTGGCGTTTTCCACACTAGCCCATATTTGCAGGCACTACCTGTGGCGTTTTCCACACTAGCCCATATTTGCAGGCACTACCTGTGGCATTTTCCACACTAGCCCATATTTGCAGGCACTACCTGTGGCGTTTTCTACACTAGCCCATATTTGCAGGCACTACCTGTGGTGTTTTCTACACTAGCCCATATTTTCTACACTAGCCCATATTTAGCCATATTTACTAAATGTGATGTTGGTAAATTTTGTCAGCTATAAAATAGCCAACAAGTAGGATAACACACACCTCCTTTAACATTCAATGCTTCCCTTAGCGGTCTGGCATATAACTTACCAGCTTCCAAAGTCGGTGGTTACATCACTTGGTGGAAGAGTTGCTTATTGTACTTATCACTGAGAAACTATTTAATAAAAGCTCAGCTTTCTTGCAGTTTCACAAAAGCAAAAGGCTGCTTGAGAGTGTTACAGTGCTCTAATGGGTAAGATGGTTTTACTCCACTTTGTGTCATGGCTAAGAACACAACCTTGATAAAATTGCTTGGCCTTGTGTGCACTGCTTTATTTTCCATTGTTTTATTTTTTATTACTAAACACATTACTAAACACTACAATCATTAAATATAGCATGGGTCTGCTATTTTAATCTGCTCTTCATCTCAGATGGGTTCTACTGTAATTTGGGTAACAAAATAGGACTCATGTATGATGCATTTTACATCACATCACATTGAAACAGCATGCTCTTGGCAGCTTATGCCCGACTGCATCTCGAATCTGGCATCAAACTACACCAAAGGAGCTTCAAATTTCTGGCAATGCCAGATTATAGCTCCAGCAGCTTCCAAAAACCCAATTATAATATTAAAACAATTTCTTGAAATAAGCATAATGAACCTTTATTCATTGTTGGGTCTGGTTTAGATATTAGAACCTATAGAGGTAATATTTATCCTTCCTTTAAAAATACATTTAGCCCTTCTGCTGGCCACTTTATTAGAAATGCCAAGAATCATACTTTCACTCACTGGCCACTTTATCAGGAATCATTTACCCTGTACTATGAATAATAAATGAATAGTATATGATATGTATGGTGTTAACTTGTAAACATATATCTACACTCACTAAAATAAAGATGCTTCAAAATTGGATGTAAAGAACCATTTAAAGGTCTAAATAATCTTTACTTAATGTGAAGTTTTTTTACTCTCATAAATCTACATTGTAAACATGTTCTTCTATGTCTCTTCTATGGCATCGCTTAAAGAGCCATTTGAGGCACTGTAATTTTAAAGAGTGTACCCTGTAGAAATTTAGAGAAACATAGGCAAAGGATGTAAACGCGGCTATTATTTGTGTTCCTATATTCATTTTTGCCTTTTGATCCTTAATAATGCACTAGAAGGCTGTGTACATGTATTTAATAACTTTAGCTCTAAATGAGCCCCAATACAGATGTCCGTAACTAAGTCTTCCAGATGAACCCAGTGGAAAAAAAAAAGTCTTCAGGCTACATTTGTGTTCAAGTGCCTAACTAGATTTTCGGAAATGCAGTCAGCAGGGTGAAGGAGGTACCTGCTGCACACTGTGTTGTTTAGGTAACCATCTAAATAAAACGATGAGGAATGTGAAGCATGTCATGAATCAGTCCGTCACTCTGCCTCTTTGCAGAGTGTTGCCTACTTGCCTTTTCAGCCCATGCCCAGAGTCCAATACCCAGGAATGCCGCTCCCAGCAACTGAAACACACAGGAAAAACACACCATCAGGTTAGAGCACTTACCCAATTCGTTGTGGCCCTACAGGCGTAATGATGCACAGATAAGGAATTCCTGAGCAAACAACATCAACAACAACAATTTTTATTTAGATTATCCCTTTCATTAAAGTTACAAAACCTCTTTACACTGGAAAACCAGCAAAATACCAGCACAACTACAGGAGAAAGATAAACAAGTATGAACCGGCCTGAATGAAGGCGTTTCTGTTTCTGGTGTCAGATAAAAGCCCCAATGCTAAAAGTCAAAACCTGCAGGGAAACCCCTGAATGGACCTGAAAAAGTAATGTTGAAGGTTGGAAGGGCTCACATTTTAGGGGCTCACGTTTCAGGGGCTAGTGCAACCAGTCAAGTCAAGTCAAATTTATTTGTATAGCACTTTTTACAACTGTTGTCGTCACAAAGCAGCTTTACATAATTAGTCATTAGTAAAAGACAGAGACAAAAAAAGAAATGACGCAGGTCATTGTAAGTCATGAAGGATCAATGACCCCCCATTGAGCAAGCCAGCAGTGAGAGTGGCAAGGAAAAACTCCCTCAGAGCTGGAGGAAGAAACCTTGGGAGGAACCAAGACTCACAAGGGGGACCCGACCCGACCCGACCCATCCTCCTCTGGTCTGAACTATTTAAACATTATTGATAAAAATTACCAAACCATCTATACTGTTGAACTGTTTTGATCATAAGCATAATATATTAATCATGGTGTAGATAGTTAATGGCGATATTAATAGTGGCAGATAGTTACGAGTCCATTTAGGTTTTAACATGGTTATTAGACAGGTAGCAGTGGTAGGAGGGTGTGCCGCTGGTCTGGTATGGGTGGTGGTGGGTGGGGGGCCTGCTAGTCAGACTGGTGGGTGGCAGCTGGTCTGATGCAGACTAAAAGTGTGGATTAAAGCTAGAATTTTCTACTGTTGGTTATTTTAACGCACACGCCTGTGTAACCGAAGACAAATCTCCTGTATGTTTCTCACTAGACTGACGAAAAAGCAACAACACAAAAATAACACTTAAATAACACTCAAGATCCTCAAAGACATTTCTTGAACATGCAGAACAGTTCCTACAAGTTACAGATGGATGATCCACCCTGGTTGGTGTGGTGCAACAGAAATCACCACTACCTGCCACTGAGCTGCCACACCATGTGGGAGACTGGGGTTCGATTCCTGGTCTGGTTGACTATGCTGCGCTACACCAATAAGAGTCCTTGGGCAAGACTCACTACACTGGCCCTCCTCTGTAATACGAGTAACCTTGTAAGTCGCTCTGGATAAGAGCATCTGCTAAATGGCATAAATGTAAATGTAATGATCTGTCTGCTCATAGGGCCGATCAATACGACGACATTTGATCGTATCTTGATAAATGTTGGTACTGTGATACACAGCAAGCTTTTCTAAGCATATTGAGGATATCGCCAGTGCTTAAAGAACACTAAGAAACCACTATACCCTGCATTGGACAGTATCTGAACAGCAGTTTCAAAAGGATCTACTGATGCATTTTGTCTGTGATCACGTGAAAATGTTTCTAAATAGTGATAGTATTTTCACCATATCGCCCACGCTTCATTGTACTGCCGCTGTGTTTGAGGTTTGTGCTGCTAACAACTGTTTGTTTAGCTTGATGTTTTAGCCTGCTATGTTTAGCTCTAGCTCTCTGTCTCGACAATCCTTACCACAGGCGCCTACACATCAAAACTTTGCATAGACACATTAGGTAAGGGGTGGGTGCCACAATTGTACCTTTTGTTAGGTAATGCTTTGCCTTTGGCACCATCCATGGTCCACTTAGTTGGCTGGTTTTGAAATTCCACTATCAAAACACAACTAGTACATGTGAACTGTAAGCTTACTTTTAACCCATCATTGTAATGCTGGAGTTCGATTCCCAGTCTTGGTGGGCTACAAGATTACAAGGTTGCACTACACCAATACGAGTCCTTGGGCAAGATTCCTAACACTGCATTAGCCCACCTCTGTAATACAAGTAACCTTGTAAATCGCTCTGGATAAGAGAGTCAGCTAAATGCCATAAATGTAAATGTAAAGGAGTATTTGGTTTGTCTGCCTCATTCATTTTCTCCAGCATCGCATACCCCATGTTACACCCCTCCTTGTCCCTCAATATATCCCAACAACATCTTACAAAGGCCACATATTAAACCATGAGATATTTCACACTTTAATCTTATGACCCATGCAGTGGGCAGTGTGCATAGTGTGTATAGTGTGTACAATGGCGCAATTTGAGTATTTGAGAGAAGGCATTTGTTCCAGAAGACTCTACGTGTAGGAGGCCTTTACACACTCTGGGGTAGGCATGGCCACAACCCAGACAGCAGATCGGCGGTGTCCCAGTAAACAGAACCTTTTAACAAAATCATGTGTGGCGTTCCAAAAACGTCCTGAATCGGGTGGTGAAACGTCTGTTCTCGGCTGCATCCTGTCTGCTGTCTGGATTTTGTCTGATCTGTGGCTCCTGGCTGTAGTAAATACTGGTACAGCTGACTAGCCTGTGGTGTTTTACTTAACTACTAGGACACAGCAGTCCTTTCTCTTTTCCAAATTAGAAAGTAGCTTCCAGTCTTTGCTTTCACAACACAGGCAAAGAGAATATTTTGAGAAATATGAGAAGAAACAAGGCACTCCTTAAATTGAAATGTCAAAAAATGCCCAGGCAAATCAGCTCCTGCCTTTTACAGGGCATTATACAAATATGCTAAAGAAAGTTATAAATACATGCCAAGGCAATAAGTCAGGCACAAGGTGTGTCTATGATCAGATGGTGTATCTACTAGAGCCAAACTCTAAAGCCATTTCATTGACCAGACATTCAAACAAAATCATTTTCCATGTGCAAAGATGTCGCTCAAATAAAAGGAGATATTGCACATTAACAATTTGTCTTTATTTATAAATTTATAGTTCAGGGTTTTTGAAAATGTCTATTTGTGGGGGTGATTGATTAAACCTGTTACTTCAGCATGAACGAAGCATGAATTTAGATCTGGTAATGTAAGCCATGGAATACCCAGATATTAATGAGGAAACACATTATAGACCATTTCTGTGATGGGGGGTGTTTTATTTGAGCTATTGCTAAACACCATTTTTAATTTCTTTATATCAATTTATATTTGTAATTTGAAGGTTCTTTGACTAATTAACTTTACGCTGTCATGCAAAAACCTTGCATATTGATTATTGCCACTTTCCACACATGTTCATATGATGTGAATCTGTCAAAATAGCATGATGAATGGAAAAATATAAATGCTCTACAATACATTGAAATGTAATCTTTTTACATTGACTTCCACTGAAAGATACACTTTCAAGCTTTCATGATAAATGGACCAATAGAAAAGCTCCAAAATGACTTAAATAAAATATTTTTCTATTGCCTTCCATTGAAAGCTAAGAAACTTTTCAGTAAAGTTGCTATTCCAGAGATACAAGGCTCTTGCCTATACACATTTTAATTGAATAAAATGAAGATTTTACAACACTGTTCAATTGTGAATGTGGTGTGCAGCAATACTTAGCATTTTCAAGTCAATTATTCATGGTGATGTGTTACAGTCTTTAGTGTGTAATGTATTATCCAGAAGACGCTCTCACTGACTGCTGATAACAGTTACTTATACTGAGAAGTTTTATAAATAATTCAAATACCTCATAAAAGGATGAGCTGTAAGCCTGTCAAGGGTCATTAAGGGTAACAAAAAGATACTTTGCTAAACTGGAATATATTTAGATTTGCAGCATTTATCTGATGTTTTTATCCAGAATGACTTATATGGGAATCGTGTTACACAGGTAAGAGAATGTAGAGTTGCAAGTCTTGCCTACGGACTCTTACTGGCATAGTGTGGTGTGGTGTACTACAGTAAGCTTCAATTGTGTTTAAGACTTAATGAACATAAGAACTAATAAAGAACCAGTTAATTTCACATTGTTTACAGAGTTTACATTTTCTCTGTTAAAACCTTAAATAAAATTTATTGGTAAAAAGTTAGTTTTTTTTTTATTTTTCTTTAATTTTTATTTACATTTTTATTTTTTAAGTTTTTGTTAGTTTTTTGTGAGTGTTTATTCTAAACATTGGGCCTGTAGTATATGTATGTGTTAGAGGTATAAAAAATATTAATATATTAATTATATATAATACATATTAATTATATGTATTGATTCTCAAAAAACACCATTAATTTTATTGACCAGTTCACATGTAAATATTGGTGTCAGACAGTGGTTGATTCTGTGATGTGTTTAAACCCTGACCTTTTCTTTTACCCAGATTTTGTGCAGATTATGGTGTGTTTTTATCTTATGATCTGATGTAATACATCGCACTATATATTATGTTGCATACAGTATCACAGTATATCACAATACAGTGAATTGTAACTCCTGTATCGTGATACGCATCGTATCGCCAGGTTCTTGCCAACACACAGCCGTAGAGCGTGTGTGTGTGGCGGAGCAGCGTGAGCAGAATGTGAACACTCACAGTGAGGTGAAGGTCAGAGGTCAGGTATCAGCAGCTTTAATCCCATAATCCCATTCCCCTCCAGCTATGACTAATCTTAGCGGATTACAGCAGAACACACTGCTCACACACACCCTGCTACCTGCCCTGAACAGCCAGCACACGCTCCAACACCACCACCACCACCACCACCACCACCACCTCATTCTCCTTTTTTTCCCGGGTCTCTCTATCGCTTGTTTTTTTTAACCCCCACTCTCTGTAGTTCTAATTTACCCTCTTTAAAGAAATTGCTAGTCCTGAAATCTACTGTGCACACACAGTTTGCAACATAGCAGACGAAATCCAGGCTTACCTAGTAGCTCACGATACACAAGTCATCTAGAAAATGGACAAAAGTGTGTTTAGTAGGTTTTGGCAATGTAACAAGACTGGTACGGTCAAAAACAACATACTCAAGTCTACTAGACCCTGTTCAGACCTGGTCACGTCATGTGTCATGAGCATCAGGATTATCTCTGGATAAGGCCAAGCCACATTAAAATACAAGTGTAAACACACCCACGACTCATTCAAACCAGATTCAAATCTGACCACTCACACCACTTCAGGAGGTGGTCTGAGATGCATTTGAGCCACATGTTATAGCACTGTAAACACCCCCCCGTGGCCGATCATGGGCATTAACACCATGAGCTGTGTCTGTAAAGCCACCAGCATTGTGGACGACCCCATCCACCCCTCACACAGAGTCCTCTCGCTGCTGCCGTCTGGCAGAAGGTACCGAAGCATCCGGGCCATCACTGCCAGACTTTGCAACAGCTTCTACCACTACGCTGTCAGACTTCTCAACACACAAGGACTGACCTGAGACCCCTCTTACCTCAAGCACAGTCGCACACACAATGCACTCAAATCTTTATTGATACTCTCACCATGTGCCTACTTGCACACCTATCCGCATACAGCTGCTAAATACTGTATTACATAAGAACTGTTCTTGATTTATTTTATGAGCTGACCGTGTATAGCTGTGTGTCATAGCACCTTACCCCCACCACACACACACTCAGTACTGAGTGCTGTGTCGGGGCTGCACTGCACTGTCCTGTCCTGTCTGTTTACTTTATCTGTCTGTTGTATGTCCATGCTTCAACGGGTCAGAGCTGTTTTGACAAAACGAGGGGGACCTACACAACATTAGGCAGATGGTTCTAATGTTACAGCCGATTCCTACAGCGTTCGGTGGATTTCACATATGGACGTCTAGGTTACTGCATTAGTGTGAAATTTCGGCTGTAAGCGACTGTGTATTTTGAGCTACACAGTAACTGAAGACTATACACACACACACACACACACACACACACACACACACACACACACACACACACACTAAACCCTCACTTCGCTGTTTCCTTCTCCATCACACACTCTTTTCTTTCTGTCTCGCACGCTCACGTCCCCTCCTTTCCTCACTCCTGGCAGTAAAGCATTTGTTTGGGTTGTGAAGGAACCAGTGAAAGTATGGGGGTGTGGTGTTGTGTAGCTTGTTGTGAGAGATAGACTTATTGGAATAAGAGATGCTAACAGAGCTAACTGTGCATGATCTGATGCTGCTAATCTGACCAATGTTATCATCAAGATTAGACTCCGTGAGACAAACTGCCACTGAAATTTACCTTGACTCCTCGCTGAAATGAACCAATGGCTATGGGATGACATATTAGATAACAGTTTTCGCCACCAGCTGTGACTTACATAACAGGGGTTTTTGACTTACCACAGGTTTCCAAGCATTGTTATTCCCCACCAATCTCTTAACAGATGGAGTAAGCAGCTTTCAAAAACCCGACCACACCAGGAAACTCATTCAAACTCAGAAGGTCAGCTTACCTCAAAAGGTCCCCTACAATTACAGACCCATCTGTTGCTGCACAATTTTTCAACCCTCCTTTACTGCATTCATCGCTGGCCAGTTTCTGACCAGATAGTACTAGGGTGGAGGTCCATTATCAACCGTTGCCGACTTCATGGTAGTGTGTGTGTGGTGCTGGTACAGTGGTGTTGCTAGAATTTGCTGCAGAATACTACTCTAAAGCTCTGCTTGCTGGTGTAACCGGGTCAGCCTCCATCCGTTACAGACTATTTTAGTTATGACCTAACTAAAATACAGTATATGAGTGGGAGAACAGCCTAAACTAACGTTTCAGCCTGTTGCCACAGCCTGTAAATCCTTTAATTATTTTACTTCTACTACACTAAGCCATGTGAAGTTGTAAGTCTAGTTATGTAAAAATATTGCCGTAAAGTTGTTTTTTTTCTCAATCTGAAGATTAACCAAACTTAGAGAGACTAACCACCTTCAGAGATGTGTGAAACTGCCAGATACAAGAACAACAATACAATACAAATAAGGATATTCCATAATATAAATACTCAATTTTAGGTAAAAGATTGCCATGACATAAAACACAGGTTACCCGTTAACACAAAATTACTTTTGTTTTTCTTTCAAGAGATGATTAAAGAACATATTAGGAGAAATATGTATTATTTATTTCCATCATTATGGTTAAAATGTTTTATTTGGGGACACAAACATATTAAATATTTTTAAAATGATCACTAAACTTGACTAATTGAAGAATTGTATGATAAATGGATTAAAAAACATCAGTTTCAGTCCTAGTTAATTCTCAGCTCTTAATTTGGTTTAGAGACTTTCATAATGTACTCTGTCATCATTTTGACAATAACAATAATGATAATGCTTAGTGTTGCACTGCCGATACTGGCAATAGAGAGCACCGACACCATGAAGCTTACTGACGCATACTTTTTGCATACTATATGAAACCAAACGATTAAACAACAAGTAAACAGCCAGTCATAAATAGTTATTACCATTAAACAGATATTTAATGGAACTTTTACATTTACAGCATTTGTTCTTTCCATGTGGTGTTTTTGGTTTTAAAACTAAAAGTTGAGTTTAGGCAGCTTGTTTCAGAGCCACACACTGAAGTGATTTGTCATTGTGCCATAGCTCTGAAACTTTTCAAATGTGCAGTTACTCAACCAGCAGATGCTGTTATTTTTAAGGATTATCAGGGTTTATAGCCGTCTATCGAGTATTTAAGCCAGAGTTGGTATCGGCACTCTGTATTGGCACTCGATATTGGCAGATACTTGAAAATCTGGTATCGTATCGGAAAGGAAAAAGCGGTATCGGTGCATCCCTAATAATGCTGATTAAGTTAAATCCTGAGACTGAATAAAAGTTGACTGTTTCTTTGACTGATCTCTCTGTGGTCAGAAACTCACAACTGAAGAAGTTCTGGAGGATGAAGAAAACAAACTACGATCAACAGATGAACTACAGTCTTTAATTGAACACAAACTGCTAGGTGGCAAAGTGGAGCTTCAATAGAGAGGTTTCTAATAAAGTGGAAAGTTAGTGTACAAGAACATTACTTATTTGATAAAATACATTTCCTTGGTGTGTTTTTTTTTATAATTTTTTTTATTGATGATGCCAATAAACCGCAGTAGCCAGTATCAGCTGATACCATGTAATTGACAGTATTGCCGTCAGGCTCGGCTATTAAAAGAGAACAGGATTAGGATCAGGATTGAACTGCAGGATTGTATCAGTACTCCAAACACTCTACACTATGTTTTTTATTTTGGGACACAGACAGAAATCTTGAGTTTCGAGCAGTCTGGGGATGACAGTTATGGAACGAGCAGGTTGACATGTTGCCCGTTCATGAGTTCACGCTGCTTTATTTAACGACTAAACAGCAACAGCTTTAGCCTTCGGCAATGCCTTCAACCTCAAAGATGCTGTCAACAGCCTATGCAAATGCTTTCTGGCTTGGTTATATCGTGACAGGCTCCCCTGATCTACATTGTGCGTCACTGCTTACAGAAATATAAGTGCAAATTCACACCATCCGTGATGAGAAGAATGCCTGCAATGTTGCTCACCAGTTTTCTTCCAATGTAAGTCTGAGCGAAGCAGGTAAAATGGTAAAGCCTAAGCATCAGAGCCACTTTGACAATAGAACCAAATCGTGATGGTTAGATGGGTCAGAACATCTCCAAAACATCAGACAGGTCTTGTGGAGTGTTCCTGGCATGCAGTGGTCAATACCTACCAAAAGTGCTTCAGAAAGGACAACGTGTGAATTATCTACAGGGTCAGGGGCACCTGGAGCTCACTGATGCGACCCATAAAGGCCTCACCTCCACTGCCAGGACTTAGGGAATCTGCTGCTGACATCTTGGGGATACCTTCAGAGGTCTTGTGGGGTCAATGAATAAAATGGTCAGATCTGTTGTGGCGGCACAAGGGGGACCGACTCAATATTATGGCTTACCGGTATTAATACACACTGTTGCAATGAAAGGGATAAAGGGGGATTAAAAGGTGCTCTACAATGGAAAACTGTATTTATCTTGGACCAGTTGAATAATCAGAGATCAGCACATGGAAGTAACAAACTGTGAGCTACAAACAGTATTGTTCCTCGTTCAAAAGAGAATCCGGCCAAACCAAATCAGAGCTGGAAAACGGGCCAGTTCCAAAATCTACATAAACCCGGCCCATCAAGAAAGCTCTAGTCAAAGCCGGTGAAATGGTAAAACTTCTGGAGAATATGGTGGTGTTGATACTGAAGAGCAGCTCATCACCTCCAGACTCTGCTAGTAATGGGAATGAGTGTTGCTCTAGTATTATACGTGGGTTGCTTTGTATTTACTGCGGTGGAGTAAAAGTGAATTACACTCTCCAACTGTAGGGGGAGCCCAGGAGCTTTACCAAAGTAACTAAAACTAATCAACACTAAAATGTCAAGTGTTGTTTGACGGCTCTAATTGTTACCAACTGGCTAAACAACCAGAAAGGTTAAGGTGGTGTGATGTACCAGACTAATAACATCACTGTCCAGCACTGTACATCACCCGGCCCTCCCACAGCGGTGTGAAATTTCCAGTCCAAACACCAGCTCAGTTCTGTTCGTCAACACGCCAGCACAAAGACCCTCATCTGGGTGCTTTAATAATCGATCGTGCTGCTAGAGAATGACTCAAGGCTTTCACTTCACGTGTGTTTTAGAGAGAATGAGTCAGAGTGGGGTTTGAGAGTGTGTGTGGAGCATGCTGGGAAATGGCATGAACATAGCGCCCCTCCCTAAGAAACGGAGAAAGAGGGGAAACCGACATGTGGCTTCCATCTGCCATCTGAACCTGGCGGATATGACTAGAGAAACACACACACACACACACACACACACACACACACACACACACACACACACACACACACACACTAACGTACTTTCTCTTGCTGTGCGCACACATACAAACTCACATTATCTGACTACACATTCTCTCGCCGTCTTCGACACACACACACATACAAAGTTCCAGGCCTTTATCCCATTGGGAACACTGTTTGGGACAATAATCGTGTAGCACAATAGCTGAATTGAGCTCCTTAAGACGAACAGGGCAGTAGTTCATTCTCCATTCTCACACACTCTGTAGGAGGGGCCCTCCTTCAAACACAAAACACGCAACCACCACAGCACTGAATAGGAGTACAGGCTTGAAGAAGGACTGGAAACCGTAACTGTAACAGTAGGATTGCAGAGTATTGTAATATTAATGGAAACCTTTTGAAAAATCTCCAAAACGGCCAAAACCTTTTAAACTTTCAAGTCGCAAGTCGATGTAAAAAAAGACTACAAAGCATTTGAGAATTTCTACTGCTTCATTCATCATGAAGTTCTGACATGGAGTAACGAACAACTGCCCGATTCACATTGTGTCATAAAATGTGATTTTTCTGTTTTGGAACAGCAACGTTATATAATATTTTTAATGGTTGCTCATACTGTGCTGCTATACACCAAATAAAACCAGGCTGATCTCTCTCTCTCTCTCGCTCTCGCTGTCCTTTAACTACTGCCAATATTCACAAAGGGCTCAGAAAAGCACACAGTAAAGCAATTCATCACAATTACAACAAAATACGACCATATTACCCACCCCTAGGTTAAACTTTTGGTGGAAAGCTCTGTTTCAAAGTGTAGAAAGTCTGGCTTGGTAGAAGTATTCTCTCAAAAAATGGAAAACTGCTCGTAAGATATAAGATTTTTGCATGACAGCCACAGTAAAACTCCATTAGCAATCATCGATTGAAAATGATCTCCATGCTGAATTGACTGAATGATTTTCTGGAAGTTTGCAAAACAATAATAGAACATTTTTAATTCCCCTGACTCTTGTTTGGTGGACACGGCTACTCATATGCAGTTATGGCCCCACGGATCTTCAATTAATATTAAAAATTGATATTAATCAATTAAACAAGAAATTCCACACATTTCAAGATTTTACCAACATATAATGGTCAGGATGCAAACGGTCATTCAGAGTGCATTTGGTGTGAAACGCTCCATTCTACAGAAACTCACTAAGTCTGAATTGTTCACAGTGGTGGTCAATAAAAAAAAACAGATGTTTTAATTAGTACAGTAAATGCAAAGTTAGTCATAATAAAATGCCTGATGACAGTTTTCTGAACAATTTTTGGCTTAAAATGGATTTTAAAAATACTTTCAATTTGGAAGAGAACATTTAGGATGTTCTAAAACAAAGTCCTCAAATTTATGTATTTGTTTTGTTTCAGATTTACCACCATTTTACCATCACCAGCATTACATATAAAACTCAGAAGACATGTAGTGGGGAAGAGGCTTCACTGGTGGGTTTGGATAGTAAATAAAATGGCTGTGTTTGTGTTGTAGTCATGTAGTCATGGCCACCCCTTGTTCCATTCACCACCACTATAAAGAAATCACAGTTGTTAAGTTTCTTACCAAACCTCCACTACTGTGTACAATGATTACCTTCAGAAGCTTACAGAGGTTACAGAAATGCCATAGCAGTGTCTAGAAATTTGGAATTTAAAAACTATGAAGAAACTTTTGTGATGTATCTTGAAGATTGGAGGAACCTTTAAAAACCTACTGTGGGCGAGGCTGATTGAAATACTTTCGGTTTTTGGCTTGCTGGCTAATGCACAGGGAATATTACTATTACTAGGAAGCCAAATATTATGTTTGTACTTTTGAACCTCTACATCAGTGGCTTTGCTGGGACTTCTTTATTACTTTTGGGGATTCCCAATGGTTGTACGCTGTAGTTGCGTAATGACTGCTGGGTGTGTGAAAGAACAACGATGGATGACAAAACAAAAAGACTATGAAGAGAACTGCGAATTTGGTCAGATCAATAAGGGGAGGGGGGTAGAATATTACATAACATTACAAAACACATCTTAAATGCTAGTTCTACGATGCAATACCATGCCAACTAGGATTTGTAATAACGTGTTTCATAATGGATAAACTTTTAAAGTTTGTTTGGTTACGTTTCCCACAAATTGTATTATCTGACCTCTAAATTAACCATCAGATAATCCTCAGATTACTCGATTCCTGACAATCGACAGTAACAGATCTAATATACTGCTCACACTACTGCCAGTGTTGGTAAAGGTGCACGTATTTGTCACTGTACAGTGTACAGCGAAATGTGTCCTCCGCATTTAACCCATCTGGTAGTGAACACACACTCACACACACACGTGTTAGGGGCAGTGAGTACACACACACACCCAGAGCAGTGGGCAGCCAACTCCAGCGCCCGGGGAGCAGAGAGGGTAAAGGGCCTTGCTCAAGGGGGAATCGAACCCACAACCCTGTTATCGACAGCCCGGAGCTCTAACCGCTGAGCCACCACTGCCCCAATGTCGCAAAATGTAAAAATACGCAAATCTACTAACAAAACTGTGCACTCTGACCATACCCATAGCTCCAAATAAGTGTTACTTTGAAACAGGGTATTCATGTAACCTCCACAACAAGGCAAATCTATATGCAATATAATCACAAGGCGGCACTTTGTCTTTATCAAGCAGTTCTACAATTATCCTATTCACACCAGCACCAGAAAATAGCCTGAAAACATTGATTACGCACTCAGATCCCAGAGGAGCACCAGTATTGACCAATGTGCGTAAAGAAGCTCAACAGATGGGTCTCTGAACTAAATATGTTCAGCTGTAAAAGGATGGTTAACATGTATGCTGATGCATTCGTCTTGGAACAACGGAAGTGAACCAGAGCAAGGTTCAGACTACAGGCTAAATATTATAACTTGAAGTTTAGAAATACTCTCAGCTAGAACATCAACCAGACCAACGTCGTGGGCTAACCGAAAGCATTACAATACTCTCCAAACAGTCCCACTATTATGGGATTACCTTTTTTTGTGCATTAAGGTTAAATAACCCATGTTGGTACTCTTAAAAGAGTGCTTTACAAACCTGACAGAGACGTTTTGGTCTGGAGGCCTATTTCACAGAGTTTTCACCAGATAGTTCAGTCCAAAGTCAAGCTTTCCCATAAGAAAAGACCTGAGGAAAACTCTTGGTGGACCCTTTGCGATTTTCAGGCTAACTGAGAAAACATGCTTTGAGAAAGACAATGCATACTTGTACACACGGAAAACATGTTGGTACACATGGGGCTAATCAGTGCTGCTGGTACAACAGGAACCATCCCCAGAGAACATCAGGAGCTCCCGCATGGTTCTCAATACAAAAAGCCCAACTGCAGGCATGGCCAAAAGAGCCATTAACCTCCACTGCGACAAACAATCTGAAACTCCTAACCCTGAGGTAGTGGAAATGATACACTGCAAGAGAGTTTAGGTTCCAGCCAAACACAGAGCAGCCTTTTCTACCAGATGAAGACAATGGTAGCGGCGGTGCCAAAGAGAGTTAGCTACAGTGACGACAATGGTGTCTTAATATACTGAGTTTTTCTGCAAAGCTACTGTTTTTACAGCGTTATAAATGGTACAGTGGTGTATTTTGTACATGGTTCGACATGTCCAAATGTTTGTGGACAGCCCTGTGAATAAAGGCATTCAGCAACTTTAAGTTGTCCCCTTTTGGTGACACAGATGTGCAAATACACACTGTAGAGAAGTACTGCCAATAGAATAGGCCTCTCTGCAACAGATAAACATGAACCTATTGTCACCATACCAAATGGGGTAGTAAACCCCCCCCGGCCCCACCCCAGTGTTCTCGGGAATGAGGGTGCTCCAATACTTTTGGGATGAGTTGGCGAGTTGATCACCAAACATCCTAACCTTGCTCTTGTCACTGAATGCAATCAAATCCTCACAGCAATGCTCCAAAATCTGGTAGAAAGTCTTCCCTGGGCAGAAGACAGTTACTCCAACAATAGCAGGATAAACTCTTTTTTTTAATATCCCTGATTTCAAAAGAAACAATGAATGAGCAGGTGTCCCAATACTTTTGTCCACACAGTGCAGAGAAGAAAAAAAGGAACATTTCTATGGAGTTTTTGTATTTAGCGTCAAGAGTGAGACGGTTTGTAGGACTGAGGCTCTATACATGACACAGCAAAGGTCAAGCAGTCGAGTGTGAACTCCCCGATACAGTTTTTTTAAAAAGTGAACAAAAGTACAGATAAATTTCACAACTTTTTGTCTATACAACATCTTCTTTAGACCACTTGGCCTGAGGCCATCAGCATGAAGCTATCTGCTCTCCATTCGTAGGACAATGTCTTTATTTTCCTTCAACAAAGGAAGGCTCAGTACAACATTATGCAAGGTTAACATTTGCTGGCAGGCAGCATTAATGAGTGGTGGGGGTGGCAATTAGTGCCACGCCTTCCAGAGGGGGTTACTCACCAAGCCCACACAACAGACACCATTCATCACCCAACAACAGGAGACAACACCACACGCTAGCTGGAATTTATGACAACACGAGCCTCCTCCAAGAGAGCGAGGATTTCCAGGGTACTGATTTTCACTCCTGTACACGGACTCGGATCACACACACCCAGTAAGATAAGATTCCCATAATCCATTAGGATGCTAATATTTTCCAGCAAGCCATCACATCTAATCCACTGTGCCCATCAAAAGGCTGAGGACATCAGGCTTTCCAAAATGTGTTTAGCACAGTTTTTAATAACTTTAATATATTAAACCCTGAAGGAGCAGGGGGGAGAAACTACCGGCCGGGAGGCCACATCTGCCTAGGGTTGGCACAACATTAGAACTATGACTTTAATACAGAATGAGAACAATATGCTCCATACCAAACATTATAAAAACACTGAGAAACACACTCATCACTGTCTCAGCACCAAGGATTGGTTTCCTGCACATTGGATAAACCCAGTCTTAGACTAAAGTACAGTGTCAGTGGTCAATCACCATTGGAAATTGTTCAGTTTGGGCTGAACCAAATGTTTACAGACTCCAAATGAGAAACTAATAATATTTTTTACAGCTTAATTACCATGTTTTTTACTGCGTGTTTAATCTATACTAAACTCTCATTTCTCATTTCATTTAAATACTTCAAGTACTGCAAGAAACTGAAAGTTAGAGTCATCCTTTCTTGGAGCATTTTTGGTAGGTACTGACCACTGCGTAGGGGGAATACCTCAGAAGACCTGCCTGATGTTTTGGAGATGCTAAACTGAGCTATACTAACTATACTAAACTCCTCTAGTATTTAAATACTTCAGAGTACTGAAAGTAGGGCTGGGCGATGTAGTATTATTACCAGATCACGATATTTAAATACTTTGCACGTTATTTATCACAATACATGTAAATCACAGACAAAAAACATCAGTAGTGACAGATTTTTATATAAACTACTAATCAGATCCTCTCCTGTACTGAATACAGTGATTTATATTGAGCTGTATTGAGTATTGTATTGAGCTGAACTTCATCTAATTAAACCAGTCTAATTGTACTGTTAGTAATGAAACCTGCAGCTGATCAGTGTTTAATAAGCACTAACAGGATCCTCCATATACTTAGAAAAGCATATTGTTATCACGATAAAATTGATCACAAAACAATAAAATATCATCATGACGTCCAGCTCTTACTGAAAGTATTGAAATGTTTGCCAACCAGCATTACTGAGAAACTCTACGCCCGGGCCTTTGGGACCACTCTGAATAGATCTTCTCTTGAATGTTTAAAGTTCATCTTCAAATATAGCTATGAGTGAAACTTTTGGAAAACTAGGAATTAGCTGTAATAAAAGGTTGAAGAACAGCAACATGAGCTGAAATGAAATGGATCTGATGGACTGAAATCTCTATTTGTATTTTAGGGCACTATTGAGTACATGTCAGTCATTTTTCATTTGGGATCTGAACTGAAAAGTGGAATTCCAAAGTGATTTGGCAGCTCCACCGTCTCCCACAGTCCAGTCGCTATATATATATCTTTAGGTTACACCTTTACTATACTATTCAACTCAGAGTGTGTTATGCATTCTATTATAACCTCAAGAAAGTTTACAGAGTGTTCATCACACTCATCATGAAGACATGAATAGAGCAGGGCAGCTAGCTAGATAGTAGAGCTGGGCAATATAACAATATTTTATCGTTATAGTTAATAAACACTGAACAGCTGCAGGTTTCATTACTAACAGTGTAATTAGACTGGTTTAATTAGATGAAAAGCAGCAGATATTGAATAAAAATCACTTTTAATATTCAACACTTTTTATGAGCGTGCTGATATGTAAGCATTTATAGCCTACCATGCAGAAACTGGGACTAAATTAGGATAAATTTAACTGGATTATCATTAGTGAGATATCAGGTTTTGGTATAAATGCAGTGAAATGCATAAAATGCTAATATTTTTGCGCAGTAGTCCAACTACTCCTAAACGTTCTGCTCTTCTGACGTTCCATAAATAAAAATCTACCAAATTTAAAACACCCGTCAGTTCCTGATAATGTTTTTGCACAGTTATCTGTTGATACTGACTCTAACATCAGTATTACTAAACCAAAGGTGTCCTCAAATGTCCTACTTGCAGTTTAGATCTTTTCAAGAGAAACATGAAGCAAAATCTTGCACCAATATTGCTGCTTCAGCAAAAAAACTATTTTCTTCAGCTGGCAGTTCCGTTAGCGAAAGCACAATTTCCCAACGGACGAATCTGGAAATGGACATGGAAATGGACACATCTGGAAAAGGAGTTTTCCCTGGTCAGGTCTCTGTACAGCCTGATGCTGATGGTGGAAACAGCTCGGGTTTGACAAAGCGCTGCATTACCTGCACCAAGCACATCGTTCCAGAGCAAACACAATAACATGGATTATGATAATACG